>NW_005200922.1:0-1823 GCF_000372725.1 Emiliania huxleyi CCMP1516 | reverse complement strand
GGGGCGGCGAGAACCGAGCGAGCACGTCCTCGTGAGCCCCGTGGCTCCAACCAGGCCCTTCCTTTTTTGAGCAGGTGTGACGCCGCGCGAGCGACGCTCCGAGATCGCCCGAGATAGCGCGGCGCGGCGGTGGGTGAGGTGGGGTGGGGTGGAGTGGCGTGGCGTGGAGCTCCGGGATTGCGCGAGATTGTGCGAGATCGCCCGAGGTCACGCGGCGCGGCCCGAGATCGCCCGAGATCGCGCGGCCCGAGATCGCGCGGCGCGGCCCGGGGCGGGGTGGATGGGTTGGGAGCGAGGGGGCGAAAGTGTTCAGTGCGGTAGATCGGTCAGTCGGGGCGCGCGAGCCGGACTTGGGAGCCGGACAGCTTTCATTTCTCTCTGCGTTGTTGAGCCAGGACTCAACATACTCGTTCTGTTGCCATCCCAAACTGTCACTCCCCTTTCTCCCGGCCGGGGCGGGGCGCGCGCGGGGGCGGCGGGTGTGCGGCGAGTGTGCGGGAGGTCTGTGGGCCCGAGAGCGATATGCCATGTCCGCCTTGCGTTTGTTTCATAACATCGAAGGCTAAGCTCAGAAAAAAAGTTTAGTGATCACACACACTCATACACACACTCACTCACACTCGGATGGGGGAGGAGGACAGGGTCCACACCAGCACGCGGACCAGATGGGGAGAAAGACTACTTGCGGGCAGTTTTCTGAGTCGTCGCTCTCCGGTACACAGCTGGCGCGGCTGCGGCGTGCTTGCCATGTTGAAGCACATCTTCCAATCTCGTCGCGAGTCGGCGGCGCTCAACAACGCCGTGCTCGCGCGGCTGCAGCGGGTCGCGCGAGACTACAGCGCGGTGAGCGAGGTCGTGGCGGAGGTGGAGCGCTCGTCGCTGAGCCTGCTCTCTGATAAGCGCATCCTAGAGATGATGCTTTGCCTCTGCGAGACGGAGCTCGCCTGCCCTTCGCCTTCGATAGGGCCGCTGCTGAGCGCGACGGCGCGGCTGCTCGGTGCCCGCGGCCTCTATGCCCTCCTCCCACGCCACCCGCTCCAGCCTCTGCTGCGGGGCTGCCTGCCTCCGCCGCACGGCGTCGCCTCGGCGGTGGGCGAGGGGCCGACGCGGCTGGGTGCGCTCCTCGACCTCGTCCTCGCCATCGTCCGGCTTCCCGACGCCAGCGGCGACGCGGACGAGAAGCTCGAGCGCGCCGCGCGAGCGCACTTTCACCTCTGCGGCGGCGCAGCGGCGCTCGCGTCTCTAGTCGGCTCGCTCGGCACCGCCGCGCCGCGGCTCCGCTCGCTGCGGCGCGAGGTGGGCGAGCCGCTGCTCGAGATCCTCGTCTCGCTGCTCTCGACGCGAGAGGCGTCGACCGAGTACGGCCTCACGCTCTCGCTCTGCGACGGCCTCTCGCCACAGGCGCTCGACCAGCTCGAGATAGGGGGAGATAGGGGGAGATATGGGGGAGATAGTCCGCAGGCGCTCGACCAGTTCGACTCTCTGGGGTTGCGCACTCTCTTTTTGGGGCATCGGCTCATCCGTCAACTCGTCGCGCGCCGCCAGGCGCTCACCCTGCTGCGGCTGTGCTGCCACCCATGCGGCTCGGTGCGGCGGCGCGCGCAGGCGGTGCTGCAGGCGGCGCTGCTCGAGTGCGACGAGGCGCAGTACCTTCTCGGAACCTTCTCGGAACCTTCCTCCAGGCGGTGATGCTCGAGTGCGACGAGGCGCAGTACCGCGCCGCCCAACTCTCCGCCGCCCGCTGCGGCGCGGCTGCCGTGGACCTCCGCTGCCCTGCGAGGCTAGCAGTGACTCTTCTCGGAGCCGTCCTGCAGGCGCGCTCC
>NW_005200923.1:0-4773 GCF_000372725.1 Emiliania huxleyi CCMP1516 | reverse complement strand
GAGGAGCGCCAACGGCGCGACGCGGCCCGGGTTTCGCACACAGCAGCCCCCGGCAGGGCTTATGGAACAGCGTGTGAGCTTTGGCGAACTATCATAGCCGCAGACTTGTCCATGCGAAAAAGGAGCGCAGATTAAATCCTGATGTCCGGAACGGACTTATATGTGTTTGTACTGTTGTGAAAAAAAACACACCAACACAACACGAGAGCTACGAGCGGCTCTTAATCTCTCTTCTCGCACATATGTTCCCTCCCCTCACAGGATGCAGATGCAGAATGCAGAATGCAGAATCGGCCCCAAAGCTGTGAACTGCGCCCGATGCAGGATGCAGATGCAGAATGCAGAATGCAGAATCAGCCCCATAGCTGTGAACTGCACCCGATGCAGGATGCAGATGCAGAATGCAGAATGCAGAATCAGCCCCAAAGCTGTGAACTGCACCCGATGCAGGATGCAGATGCAGAATGCAGAATGCAGAATCAGCCCCAAAGCTGTGAACTGCCCCCGATGCAGGATGCAGATGCAGGATGCAGAATGCAGAAGCGGCCCCAAAGGTACAGCTGTGAGAGACGTGCAGGATGCAGGATGCAGAATGCAGAATGCAAAAACTCACCCACAGCCAGGAGAGAGCGAATAGAGTATGATGCAGGATGCAGGTGCAGAATGCAAAAACTCGCCCAATATAGGTAGGAGAGGCCAAAAAAAGAGTCGTACGGAATGCACAATGCAGGTGCGGAATACAGAATCCCACCCAAGAGTGCACTGTGTGTGCAGAGAGGGTCTGTAGATGATCTCTATGCAGACTGCAACCTGCATGCTACATGTCTCAAAATGTCGGTTCTAAGTTGTATACGCGGTCTCCGACGACGACCCTTAGCCCCTGCGCCGCCTCGATTTCGCATCCGCTCCGCGGCCGACTGACGGGCCACCCCTTCCCCTCGTGCTTTTATTTTCCGCTTCACCCCCCCCCCCCTGGCCTCATCAGCCGGATGGATTTCTTTTTAGAAGATGCAAACCAACCGCGGTTGGTTTGCATCTATTTTGGCGCGAACGCCCGCCGGCGCCGCCTTTCAAGATGCAAACCAACCGCGGTTGGTTTGCATCTATTTTGGCGCGAACGCCCGCCGGCGCCGCCTTTCAGAGCCGTCGTACCCTGGAAGCCTGGCGAATCCAAGAGGGTGGGAACAAAGAAAAAAGGGCTTTAATGCCCCCAAAAGAAAGAAAGAAAACTCACCCCGGGAGCGATTCGGCGAGTTTTTCTTCTTACCGGCCGGACGGGCGCTGAGAGCTCACTGCTCGCCGGCACCGCTTCCGCCATCTCTCAGCCCTCTCGCCGCGATGCCGCGGCCGCGGTCAGCGAGCCCCTCCATATGTGTACCCTCCCGTCACGGCAGGGCGCCGGACCGCTCGTCGGCGCCGTCTGCCTGCTGCCGCGGCTCTCGAAGTGCCGCTTGCACTCCTCCGTCGCCGCTGTGCTTGCGCGCCTGAGGTGGGCCGGATCCGCGCCCGTCGCCGATTACGTGGCCCGCGCACCCGACCACCTCGCTCCTCGCCCGGCGAGATCTCGGTGCGCGGCCGCTGCTGCTCGCAAGGCACGCCGGCGGCGCGCCCTGCCATGCGGATGCGAGTGCCTTCGCACTGCTAGGTGGTCGCGGCGCTCCGCCGCTTCGCGGACCGCGGCCGCACCCTCGCCTGCACCATCCACCAGCCGCGCGCCGAGACGTTCCGGCTCTTCCACCAGCTGCTGCTGGTCAAGGCGGGCGAGACAATGTACTGCGGGCCGGTGGCGCAGGTGCCCCGCACTGTCTACCGCACCACCCACGGGACTGAACCCACGCTTGGAGGCGACGGCCCTGGCGGGGACGGTGCCAGTGGACTCGCAGGTGCCCGACTTTCTTCGCGGCTGCGGCGTGCCGTGCCCGCCGTCGGTGAGCTCGCGCCGCCGTGGGCCGTCGAGACATTGCGTCGGGACACGTCTGCACGGCGTGTCCGAGACGCGTTGTCCCCCCGGCAGGTGAACCCCGCCGATGTGGTGGTCGACCTCACGCACACCAAGGAGGCGGACGCGGACGAGGACGGCGGCGAGGCGGTCGATTTGGTGGCGCGCTTCGCAGAGTCGGACCTCCGGCGCGAGATGCGACGCGTCCCATACCTCCGCCGTGCCGAACCCAGCGTGGGTTCAGTCCCGTGGGCCGTGCGGTAGGCGCGAGATCGAGGCGGAGATCGACTCGGTCGAGATCGGCCGCCATCCCGCGCTGGCGGACCTGGCGGCCCAGTCGCTCAAGGCGCCGCAGGAGGAGGAGGGGCGCGGCGGCTGCTGCGGCGGCGGCGGCGGCGGCGGCTACCCAAACCCGCTGCTGCACCAGGTCGGTGTGCTCGTGCGGAGGCAGTGGACGCTGGACCTGCGCGACTTTGGGTACAAGTTCACTTGGGTGGGCTTCAGTGCAGCCTCGTCCCTCGCGCCATTCCTGGAGGAGGCTGGCTCACGACGCGGCATCCCGCTCTCCTCAGGTCCTCAACGGCTTCGTGCTCGCCCTCAACGCCTCCACGTACCTCCTCGTCGCGCAGGCCCGCTCACCCAGCGTGCGTTGGGCCTTGCGCTCTGAGATGCCGCGCCGGCGCCCGCCCGTGTCCCGGTGTGGAGCCGCGAGGTCTAGGAAGTGTCTAGGAAGTGTCCCGGTGTGGAGACGCGAGGGTCGCCTGGCCCTCGCCCCACCACACTCTCTCTGTGTGTGTGTGTGTGTGTGGAGAAGTGTCCCTCCCCTTCCCCTCCCCTCGTCGCGCAGCCGCCGCTCGACGCGCAGCCCGCCTCCGTCTACCGCGACGACATGGGCTGCTCGGCGAGCCTCGGTAGCGGCGACGGGGTGCAGGGGTGCGTCTGCCACTTGGACATGGCAGACAGCGCCGACGGCGGATACACCGTGGCCGACGACGTGGCGGAGTGCGGCCAGGCGCGTGGCCCCTCGAATGCTTTAAACACACGCGCCTCTCTCACAGCCCACGGGGCACGACGAGGGCGCGGACTGGCGCAGACTAGCACGCACACCGGCACACCACCGGAGCAGCCGGTCCCTAGAGGCGGACACGCGGCTTTGGAAGCGGAGCGCGTGCTCTTGTCCGTCCAACTAGCGCTCGAGAGGAGGCGCACTCGGCTGTGTACCACTCCGCCGCCACGCGGCTGCCTTCCCCGCCCCCCCCGCCCTGAGGTGTGCGCGTGCACGGCGTTAGGCGCTGGTGGCGCGCACCAACGTTGACTTTGCGCACCGCGGCCTCCTCTTCCTCCCCTACCTCCAGAGGGGTCGAATCCGGTGTGCGAATCTCAGCCGCGTGGGTGGCGCGGTAGGCTTCCTCTTCCTCGTCGTCAACGCGCTCTTCATCAACGAGGCGGTCTTCGTCCCGACCATCATCGCCGACAAGCGCTTCTTCGCGCGCGAGCACGGAGCGAACGCCCGCTCTGCGATGCATCTCGCCACATCTCCCCGCATCTCCCCACACCTCCCCACACCTCGCCGCATCCCCCCACATCTCCCCACACCTCCCCACACCTCCCCACATCTCGCCACATCTCGCATCTCTGCCCACACCTCCCCACATCTCCCTACATCTCGCCATATCTCCCCACATCTCCCCACATCTCGCCACACCTCCCCACACCTCCCCACATCTCCCCACACCTCCCCACACCTCCCCACACCTCCCCACACCTCCCCCCATCTCCCAACATCTCCCCTCGCAGGAGCGCGCGCCTACTCTGTCCTCGCCTGGCACGCCGCCTTGCTCGTCACGCGGCAGACCGGCGCAGCCCACTCTGAGCCACCACTCCTTCCTCCTCACTCAGGCACCTCGCCTGGCTGGTCAAGCTCGGGCTCACCGCGGCGCTCAAGGCGCTCTTCTACACGCCCTGCTTCTACTTCCTCGGCCAGCTCCGCCTCGACGCCACGGCCTACCTCGCCGCCGCCTTCGCCACCGGCGGGATGGGCTTCGCCGGCTCCGCGGTCGAGATCCCCCCGAGATTGCCCGAGATCTCGCCGAGATTGCCCGAGATCTCCCCGAGATTGGGATGGGCTTCGCCGGCTCCGCGGTCGAGATCTCCCCGAGATTGCCCGAGATCTCCCCGAGATTGCCCGAGCTCGGGATGGGCTTCGCCGGCTCCGCGGTCGAGATCCGCCCGAGATTGCCCGAGATCTCGCCGAGATTGCCCGAGCTCGGGATGGGCTTCGCCGGCTCCGCGGTCGAGATCTCCCCGAGATTGCCCGAGATCTCGCCGAGATTGCCCGAGCTCGGGATGGGCTTCGCCGGCTCCGCGGTCGAGATCTCCCCGAGATTGCCCGAGATCTCGCCGAGATTGCCCGAGATCTCGCCGAGATTGCCCGAGCTCTCCCCGAGATTGCCCGAGATCTCGCCGAGATTGCCCGAGATCTCGCCGAGATTGCCCGAGATCTCCCCGAGATTGCCCGAGCTCTCCCCCGAGACCCGAGCCAGTTCACCGCGCCGGCTCGCCGGTCGGGAGGCTGGCCGCACCTCGCCATATCTCCCCATATCTCCCCATATCTCGCCGGTCGGGAGGCTGGCCGCACCTCGCCATATCTCCCCATATCTCCCCATATCTCGCCGGTCGGGATGCTGGCCGCGCCTCGCCCCTCCCCCCCCCTCCCCCCCCTCCCCCCCCCCCCGTCTCCCTACCATCCTCCCCCCTTGCACACCCGTGCCTACATAGGTCGCCATGCTCATCACCACGCTCATGCCCGGGCTCGGCGCCGCCACCACCGCCTT
>NW_005200924.1:5077-8139 GCF_000372725.1 Emiliania huxleyi CCMP1516 | reverse complement strand
AGAGTATACAGTGTGTACCTGTATGTTAAGAGCCGTACGCGCAGTGGTGTCACCACACACACCCCAGCCCCGTCGCGTCCCCCGACGACCCACGTGTGCGCCGCGCGTACCAGCGACGAGCGAGCCGCGCGTAAAGACTAAGAGCCCCCGTAAGACTAAGAGCCCCCGCGTGTGCGGGGGGGCGTGCAGGGGCGAAAACGGAAAAGTCAACTGTCAATATAGTTAAAAAAACCACCATAACAAAACAATGTCAGGGTGGTGTCACAGACACCATTCGCGAAGTGGGTGCCGGGAGACTGATGATGCTCCTTCGACTTAGGGAGCGGTTCAGCTCGGCTGGGCGGGCTTCAGGGTGTGGTGCTCACGCGAAAAGGAATCGACGCGATGTGCAAAGCATACAAGAAGAGGAGAAAGAAGAGGACGGACATCAGTGATGACGAAACAGAAACTAGCGCAGACGAGAGCAGGGCAGACCCGGGGACTGGGGAGCCGGAGCAGACGGCATCGGCCGCCGAGGGAACGTTGGGAAGAGGCACGAGGAGGGCGGCGACCTCGACCGACTATGGAGGACCCGTCGCCAGACGACGCAGGGCAGAAGACGGTGAGGCGGAGCTAGGGCGGAGCAGACGTGCAGGGCGAGACGAGGGAGGGAGCAGGATGTTGCGGAGATCAGCAGGAGGATGTACGAAGAGATTAGGAGCAGCAGGGACCCGAGGGACCATGTGGAAGACGGCTAGTGCTAGTCCCCCATCGGGAGGACGACCCCGGCGACGTCGCCGACCACACCCACAAAGAACCCTGCACAAAGATCGCAAGGGCGGGGACCTGTTCCTTTTTACCCATCTCCCAGTAGCGAGGTGTCCGTGTTACCATTCTTGAAACGCAACACGCGGTGGCCAGGGCCCGGGGCCCACGCCATGGCCACGCCAGCTCCACTTGGAGTGTGAAGTGCTTCGTATACTTTAGCCCTCCGGTCTACTCAGCGTACTGTAAGACCATGACCAGAGGGCTGGAGCGAAATCAAAAAAAGCAAGCGAGTGGGCCCACGCGAACTCTAGCTACTAGTACCTCCGTAGTAGTAGCCTATAGCTGGGGTCGATCCCAATAGACAGTCCGACCACCCTACAGTACTAGCCCGCCTCAACCCACTTTACCCATGTACATACTATTATATTACCAGTACTCTAGTCTGCTCTCTGTCTGCCGGCCCGCCCTGACACTGACACGGCGCTGGGGCGGAGATAGGTACTCTACAGCGTCAGAGAGGTGACAAGTACAGCGCTGCACCGAGCCACAGGACTCTCAAGTGTAAACAGGGCAGATAATGTGCGCACAATCCAACACCTGTGGTCAGGGGGTGGCGATCAGCTTCGAGTGGGAGGCGGCGGCAACGGCGAAGCTGGCGATCAGAGTGCGATGCGCAAGCGCCTGTGGCGTGTCGAACAGGATAACCTGGTCGGGCTCGGCCATCGCCGCCATCGGGATGGAGGGGTGAAGGCGGTTGAAGCACTGGCTGCCTGAGAGGGTTGGAGGGGTGAAGGTTGAAGCACTGGCTGCGGGACGCAGGGTACAACAGATGTGAAGGCGCAGACGACAACCCGAGGCGCGGGCTGGGCTGCGCTCTTTGCACCGTCGCAATCCGAGTGGTGATTCCCTTGACCGTGACCATTGACTCCGGAGTGGACGAGAAGGCCACGGCTGCCGGGATGGCGAGGAGTCCGAGAGCGAGGCGACTCATGTGCGGCAAAGGCCAGGAGGCAAGAGGGGTGTCAATCCCACAACGCTCGCCACAAGCTTCGCGCCACATCCCACAAGCTTCAGCCTAGACGCCATCGCCATAACGCGGAAGGAACAGACAGAGAAGAGGTCTCACATTGCTAGAAGTTTGGGTCACCTCCACCTATACCTCACTCACATAAGCTTGTTGGCCAAAATCACACGCGGCGTCGCCCTGGTGCGCGCTCCTAATCGTGACTCGCCGCCCCCGCAATCAACCCCGCCACACAGAAAGCACACTAGTCCGCGTCGCGCAGCGCGCGTCCCCGTCTGTTCAGAGCCCAAGCACGTCGCTGCTCGAGCGCGCACGGCCAGAGCGCACGCGGCATGGGCCCGGCGCAGACAAGGGCTGCGCCGCCTTTGGCGCGTCGTCGTCGCGCAAGCCGTACAGAATCCGAGCCTGCTCGCAGCTCTTGCGCCGCCGGCCGGCCGCCCCTCCCGGAGGGCTGGCGGCGGCCTGCGGCAGCGACCACTCCGTCGCTTCCAGGGAGAAGACACGCGTAACTTCGGCGACAAAATCGCGGAAGCTGACCCGCGGGGGTGCTGGGTCGCCGCGGCCGCCGCGCAGGGGGATGCCAGCCTCGTCGGGGAGGCCCCGAGAGAGGCCAAGCTCCTTGAGGGCCACCGTGACGTCCTCTGCCGCGATGGTGCCAGTGGCCGCGTGCTCCTGCGGCGGGGAGGGGTTCGGGCGTGGGTTCGGGTCCGGTTGAGCTGCTGGCGGCCACCGCTTGCACGCATGATCGAGCCGAGCATCGTGCACCCTTAGGGTGGGGCTCGTGCGGGGTTGTGTGCGGATGCGATACGGCAGTGCGGCAATTGCGGCGGCGCGGCGGCGCCTTGGCCTCGAAGAAGGCGCGCAGCGGCCCGATGAGCGGCTCGTGTGCTCCGAGGCGCATCGACGCCGCGTGCACCAGATCGCCGCGCGAGAGGGTCCACTCACGGAGCGACTTCTCGCCCCGGACGGTGCCCGCGCGGCCAAGCAAATTGCCGCTCGGCGCAGCGTCGTCCGCGCAGCTGCTGTCCCTGGACGAGGCGATCGTGGCCAAGCTGGGCGGCGAGGCTGAGAAGTCGTCCATCGACGCGTTCCTGTGCACCCATGGGCGCGCCAGCGGCCGATCGAGCGCCCCCCCGCGCCATTCGGGCGGGAGGAGGTCTGCCACCTGATCAAGAGCACACAACAGGGGAGAGGGATGCTGTAGAGTAGAAGGCAGACGGAACACCTCCTCGGCACCCGAGGGTAGGGCGGGAGGGGCGTCGGACGCACCGACGAGGCGACAAAGTCGGCG
>NW_005200924.1:0-1711 GCF_000372725.1 Emiliania huxleyi CCMP1516 | reverse complement strand
TGCGCGCCAGGGGGGCTTAGGGGTCGCGGGGTGGGGGGTGTCGGCGGGCGGCCGGGCGGCCAGTCGGGGGGGGGGGGGGGGGGGGAAGTTCGGGGAGGGAGCAGTCGACTCTCGTGCGTCGCGCGCCTGTTTGCCAACCCACTGGTGGCAGTAGAGCAAATCCGTCCCCCCAACGGTGTTGGGCACCGCCTCGGTGTAGGTCTGGTCGTCAGTGCACCGCCGCGGCGGAGGCGGCGGCGCCGGCGGCGCCGGTGGACGCTGCTGCATCTTCTTGTAGAGAACGCCCGATTTCGCCGTCGCCGTCGCCGTCGCCGTCGCTGCCGCCGCCGCCGGCGTCGGAGCGGCTGCGTTCGGCTCCCACAGCCCCGCCGGCGGCGTCGGAGCGGCCGCGTTCGGGTCCCACAGCCAAGTGTGGCAGTCAGCTGGGGCGCCGTCAGAGCTGCACGGCTGCTTGCGGTGGCAGTGCACGCCGGGCACATTCAGGGTGCCCGTCACGGTATCTTTGAACAGCCTGCAATTCCCCGCCGAATCGCGCTGCTTTCCCTCAGGGGTGGTGGTCCCGCAAAACTCGTAGGCAGTGCACTTATCTTCATCGGAGCACCTCCCTCGGCACTTGGCCTCGGACTCGCCCCACTCGTCGTAGAAGGGGCTGCTGCCCTCGGGCTCGGTCGCGCACGCGCCGTCCACATCGACCTCGAGCCTCGAGGACGATGAGCCAGTCACCCGCGCGGAGGAGGCGGACAGAACGAGGGCCAACATGTGGAATCTGACCGCCGTTCACGAAATGTGGGAAAAAGTATTAGGTCGAACCGTGCAGGCTCAACTCTGCAAGCCCAGATGTCTGCAATGGCGTGGCCTGCCGGCCGAGCGCCTGTGTCGGCTCGTCCGGAAACGGCAAAAACACCGTGTCGGGACTGCCGAGCTGCCGTGGAGAATCGTGTTGGGACGACTCGCCGTGCGACACCCGGCTGGTCCGCCCGCCCGTGGAGAGGCCGAGGATCTGCCCAAGTTTGTTGGCCGCTACTAGCACGCTTGCGACGGCCGAGGACACCTCAGGGTCGTCATGGTAGGGCAAGATTGAGGCAACGCGCGATAGGACGGCCTGTGCCTCGATCACGCTGAGCTCCGCCATCGCCGCCGCGGCCCGGTCGGCCAAATGCGAGCACAACACCTCGAGACGCCCCGTCTCCCAGGTGTACCCGAGGCGTCGGCGTTCCTGCGCTCGAGCAGAGACCGACGGCGTCTGCGTCTGTCTACTCGCTTAGTGTGGGTAGAAAAAAGTATTATCCTAACGGTGTGGGGGCGCGGAGGGCTTGTTGGCGAGCCAAAATGGTGATGTCCGAGGCGCTGCGCTAGGCACAGAGCGAGTTCGCGCTGCGCTAGGCTCAGACGGCGAGTTAGTTCGCGCTGCGCTAGAGGCTCACAGATGGCGAGTGCGCTGCGATAGATTTGCGCCGCGATGAAAAGACCCCATTCTATAGGAGCCGATAACCCACAAGGGAGGAATGCTGCGTTTTCTTCTTGCGTCCAACTCCGGCAGTTGGTCCACATGGCAGCCTCCAGCGACCTGCAGCTTCAGGCTCTGCAGCTTCAGATTCGGAACCTGCAGCAAGCTCGACTGGAAGCAGCTCAAGATCAACCAGCGCGACAAGCACATTCGCGATCTCCGCGACGCGACGCCGGCGCGCGCCGCCGACCTCGAGCGCCTCGA
>NW_005200925.1:5492-7470 GCF_000372725.1 Emiliania huxleyi CCMP1516 | reverse complement strand
CCCCTCATTCCTCACCCCTCACCCCTCACCCCTCCCCCTCTGGGGTACTCACAAACAGCCTAACCCCTCCCCTACCAACATAGTACCGAACCCTTGCCTCACCTCACCCCTCACTTCTCACCTCACCCCTGGCAGCTAGAAGGAACTCACCAGTCCGATAAGGATCAACTGGAAAGCTGAACCCTGGGCTTAGACAGAACGGGCGTGGCAGGCTCCAGGGGAGACCACGCTCTACCCGGGGCGCTAAGGAGGGAAATCGAAGCTGTTGGGCGCCCAGCGAGAAAAACTCGCGAGGACACACCGACAATCCCCCCTCCCCGAAGACCAACCCTAGGCACGTAGAGCACGGGTCATCTCGGAGAGAGAAAGGGGGGGGAAGAGGGGGGGGATAAGGGAGCCGAGATACGCGGGAGTACCCTGGGAGTGAGAGCTCTCATTCATGGTCGCGAGACCAGGGGAAGCCATAACGGGGAACGGGCACACCAAGGCACTAACTTCATCACTCATTCGCCCCGCATTAGGTAGCGACCCCAGGTTCAGAGCTAGGCTGCCCGACAGGGCAGGGAACCCCCAGCGCGCAGGCGGGGCCCACGGTAGCCTCGTGCAGTACGCGATACCGAGAGCTGGGGGGTGAGGCGCGCCCACGCCAAGGGGGAGAGAATGGAGGGGGGAGACTATGCGTGCTCGTTTTTCATCGAAAGCAATTTTTTTTGGGTAGATCTAGTCTTTGTTAGGCCTGGGATGTGAGGCTATTGACTGCACTCCAAGTGCTTGCCTCTTGGCCCCAGTTGAGTGAGGTACACACACGCGTCCCGCAGGGGCGGGCGGGCGGGCGGGCGGGCGGGGGCCCGGGCGGGGCGAAGGGGGGAACGGCGCACGGGGACGGGGAGGAGGAGTCGAGGAGAGCGCGCGCGAGAGAGAGAGGAGAGGAGAAGAGTGAGTCGGAGAGCAAGCGAGAGCGTTATCAAGCGGCGATCGAGGCGATTCCTGCAGCTCGTTGTCGCTCCTATCGACTCGCGTGTGTCGTTCGCCGATAGCTCCTTCCGTTCTTGAGCACTTGAGCACCGGATAGGGTCGATTCCGCATGGTACGGGACCCCTCGATCGTCTCGCCCACCCTCACTGGTGTGTTCATTGGGGGGGGTCATAACAAACACGGTACAGGATCGAGGTGCACGCTGCTGAGGGACCCCAGAGGGTAGATCGAGCAGTGTCGTCCCCCCTCTCCATCATCTCACTGGGAGACGTCGGCGGCGATAAGAGGAACTTGTTCAGCAGGATCCGGGACAGGTCTGGTGCACTACCTCACTGGGCCTGAGATCACCGAGACAGCGCCCGTCACCGTCTCGGGTTTGCGTGGGGTCGAACCACTCCGGGATGGGCAAGCCCATCAATCTTCGTTTCGTATCTCCCCTGCACCTGCAGGGGATGGCGAGAGAGGGATGAGTGGAGCTGGGACGGAAGGGGAGAAGAGGAAAGGGGGGGGGGGGGAAGCTTGAGGCGGGTGAGCGCAGGGGGGGGGGGGGGGGCTCAAATGGTCAAAAACCCCAGTCATAGCACCCCGTAAACTTACTACCCCCCCAAAGACCCCTAGCACCGAGTCCTCTGGGTAATTGGCAAAATTCCTGTTGGGCAAAAGGGGAGGGGGCTCTGACAAAATGTGTGGGGGGAAAGGGCAGGGAATGACCCCACGGGAAGGGGGGGGGGGGGGGGGCCCCCCCCGGGCAAAAAGCCTCATTTAATAATAGGAGGGAAAAAATTTTGCCCGCCCCTTCCTAAAACCCCCCCCAATCGGGAGGAAACGGGCCCCCCCCGGGGGGACCAAAAAGGGTTCCCTTTTCCCAACCCGGGGGGGAGGTTACCCTTTAGCCCTGGGGGCCCCCTTTCGGTTTTGGTTTTTTCCCCCCGGCCCCCCCGGGGAATTTTTACCAAAGGCCAAAGTGGCCCTTTACCTTTCGGGGAACTCCATTGGCTTTTTC
>NW_005200925.1:2521-4321 GCF_000372725.1 Emiliania huxleyi CCMP1516 | reverse complement strand
CTGGGCAGGCTGCCGTCGAGCGACGAGCCATGCTGGCTCGTCGCAGGCGATGAGGTCGAGGAGCCGATCGGAGCGTCGCAGAGGCTGCCGACCACTGCCGTTCGCCCTCGGGCCCAGGGGTGGAAGGCAAGCTTCCTGGCGTTTCTGGCGAGCGTCCAGACGTCGCAGAGCATCCGACAGGCGCGCAGCGACCCAAATTTTTGCTCACCGCACGGCCGTGCGAGCCGTTGGTCGGTGGTGATGGTCGGCGTCGGCGCGCGCCGACCGACGCGGCGGCGGTGGGCTTCATGTGGCGCGTTTTGGGACCAGACATTGTCCGAATTTCGGCGGTCCGGCTTTCCACCGCTCCTTTCTGACGGCCAACCGTCAGTGACGGAGTTGTCCCTTCTCCGATTGGCCGGGGGGGCCCCGGCTAGTTCACGGGCTTCGTTCGCGGGAGTGATCCCATGCGTCAAACCCGAGACCTATATCCAAGTTGCTCCTTCCTTGCGTCACGAACGAGCTACCAGTGGATGTACGCGCGCCTTGTGGGGGGGGTGGGGTTGGTCTGGGTGGTGGGGGAGAATTTTGCTACAACTCCCTCTCACGCACGCACGCACGACTGGGCACGGGACTGGCGCGCACTGGCACTAACACAGGTACATCTCGAAGTGTGGGTGGGGGCGTGCGGAGAGAGATTTTTATTAACCAACAATTTCTTGGCGTGCGTGGGGGGGAGAAGAACGAACAGCCCAGATGCGGGACATCTCCCCACATCTCCTCATATCTCCCCATATCTCCCCATATCTCGATCACCAGCGTTGCGAGGCCAGCCAGAGACGCAGAGAGCCACGCCGCAGACAGATCTGCAAGCAAGCATGCCAGTTAGCGACCGGTTGAGGCTAATCCGAGATGCGGCCGAGGCTAATCCGAGATGCGGCCGAGCGGCAGTAGAGAGCACTCCACCGCCATACCGTTTTTATGACACCCGTGGACAAAAGAAAACCGATAACCCATCAACGGTACAAAAGAAGTCGCCGCTTCGGTGTCGGCCGCCGATGAAGGTCTCGATCGACGTATTGAAGGTGCCAGGCCTCACAGGCTGGCTACCACCGCTTCCACTCGCCGTGTCTGTTCCCGCGGAGGCGACGATACGCGACCTGACGAGGCTCGCGCAGGTTGCACTGCGCGCCGCTGGCGCGGGCGGCGCACGCGTCTCACTCGTGATGAGCCCTTCCCGGGAGGGCGTGCTGCCGCCCCAGGCGGGAGTTGCCGAGATGCTAGGGACCGCCGACGCCAAGGCGGTCATCCTAGCAGACATCCCGGGCGCGTCAAAGGCCGCCGCGCCGCCGAAGGAGGAGCACTGCCACAGCCACGGCCACTCGCACTCCGACGGCGACTCGGGGACGAAGCGGGCAGACGGCAAGCTTCCCATCACCGTTCTCACCGGCTTCCTCGGCGCGGGCAAGACCACCCTCCTCAACCACCTGCTGCAGACGCAGCGCGAGCTCAAGGTTGCCGTCATCGAGAACGAGTTTGGCGAGGTGCCGATCGACAACGAGCTGCTCGCGCAAAACAAGCTGGCGGCCGCCGAGCAGGTGGTGGTGATGGACAACGGCTGCATGTGCTGCTCGGTCCGCGGGGACATCCTCGGCGCCTTCACCTCCATCATCGACGCGGTCGACTCTGGCAACGGCCTCGACGCAGTCATCATCGAGACGACGGGGATGGCCGACCCGGTTCCTATCGTGCGCACGCTGCTCCAGACGCCGGTCATCGCCAGCCGCTTCGCGCTCGCGGGCGTGGTGACGCTAGTCGACG
>NW_005200925.1:0-1013 GCF_000372725.1 Emiliania huxleyi CCMP1516 | reverse complement strand
AGGAGCCGCGGTAGCCGCCGGCGGAGGGTGAGTTTGCCCAGCACGGGTTTGTTTTTAAGTTGTTGGGGGGCAAGAGGGGGTCGCAGGTTTAAATGTTTTCTTTCCACAGGGTGCACCCAGATTACCAGGTCCAGGTTAAGGTTGGGGACCACCGCATGCCAAAGTTCGCTTGGGGGGAGACTTTTCACGGTTGGAATCCCTTTTTGGCTTCCTTGGAGCAAAGCGCCAGCCCTGGGGTCGGGATGTTCTTCGGAGTCAAGCCCGAGGGTTCCGGGCCGTTGGGAGACATGTGGGGCTGTTGTTGAGTTCGTTGGGGCCGCGGGGGGGGTTTTGTGGTCGCCTTGGATGTGGCTTTTGAGGGGGGTGGGCCCGTGGGATGAGTGGCCGGGATGGGGTAGCAGCCGAGCGGAAAGGCGCGGGCCGTTGGTGTTTTTGGAGGGTGGCTGGAGGAGAGGGCAGAGAGCGCGTTGGGTGTGCAGTGGTGTGGCTCCGGGGGCGCAGGGAAGGCCCGGGGAGGGGACCCCCCCCCCCCCCCCCCCCCAACACACACCCACACACTTCTTGAACCCCCGATGATGGCTTGTTACTGGCTTGTGCTTGTGTGCACGGTGAGCCACAGTGACAGTGTTTCCGTACTTGTACTTGTGACTCTCACCGTGTGCGATCCTCCTCACTGGGGACTGTCCTCACTTTTGACTGTTGATCTCTTGAACAATGAATGCACATCTCTCTGCACTCTATGATCTTTCAAGTTTGATCTAATACTAAGGACCTTCCGTCCTCCCGCCTCCCGGGGCTCCGGTTCTCCCCGATTCGTTCTCTTGCTCGCTTGATGAGCGCGTCATACGACGGCCGGTGTCGGGTCGTAGAGGTCGCTGTTGGTGTCGCTTTGCTCCGCTGGGCGCCTTTCGTCTTCGCGAGCGTCTGCCAGCTCCCGCGGTTGTGAGAGTGTCGGCGGAGCGGAGAGGTTTCCACGGGCGAGGTCGGCGGCAAGGTTCGGCGGTCTCCCTGTA
>NW_005200926.1:0-4792 GCF_000372725.1 Emiliania huxleyi CCMP1516 | reverse complement strand
TTCCCGTTACGCGCATACTGTATTCAAATCATTCTCTATGAACGGCGCCTCAGTACCCCCGTCGGCTTTTTTGGATTCCAATATGGACCTCCAGCCAACCTCGTGTGTCTTCCCCGACGCGCGGTGCCTTGGCCAGACCTGCGGAGACTTTATCCGCACCTCCTGCACCAGCCCCTCCCTCCAGGGACTCTGGGCCGGCCACACCTGCCCGCAATGCCGCGGCTGCTGCTCCGTGCAGCCGCCGCCTTCGCCTCCCGCGGCCCCGCCGCCGCCGCCGCCGCCTCCTCCCGCGGCCCCGCCCTCGCCAGCGGCCCCGCCGCCGCCGCCTCCCGCGGCCCCGCCCTCGCCTCCGACCCCGCCGCCTCCGACGTCGCCGCCGCCGCCGCCGCTCGCCCCACCCCCACCCTTCTACGCCGACTTCGTCGAGATGCTCGACGGGACGGTGCGGACGGGGTACGAGACCGTGGCGCCCGTCGTCAAGGAGCTGGAGAAGGAGCTGGGCGCGCTGCTCCCTGAGCGGTGGGCCCAGAAGGTCGCCGAACACGGGAGCGCGGTGCGCGAGTGGAGCCTGCGCCCCCTCGGCGACTCGCTAAAGCTAAACTTGGACGACCGGAACCGGACATCCACTCCGAGTGCTCTCCCCCCTCTCCTTCGCGATCTCGCTAAAGCTAAACTTGGCCGAGACATCCTCGCCAAGTCCCCGCTGAAGTTGGCGCTGGGAGTAGCCGGGTGTCTCTTCCTGGCGCTCTGCTTCTACCGCTGCTGCTGCCGGCGGCGCAAGCCGCCTCACAAGCGGCTCGTGGAGCCCGACGAGGAGGAGGCGCGGGGCGGCATGCCAAGTCCCTGGAGGGCCTTGAGCTCCGCTAGTCACAATCCATTTGACCATCCTTCACCTCGCCGCTCCTCGTCGACGGAGGCGCGGGGCGGCATGCCAAGTCCGCGGCCGAAGCGCCGCTCCGATGCCGAGCTGGCGGAGCAGGTGGCGGAGCTGAAGCTTAGGATGAAGGAGGTGGGGGGGCTGGTGCTGCGCTCCTGCGCCTCGCCGGTTCCTCTTTTATGCTCTCTGCAGACGGCCGCTGCCGAGTCCGCGGCGGCCGAAGCGCCCCCCGATGCCTTTCATCGGCCGTGCTTGAACGAAGCGGAGCAGGAGCTGGCGGAGCAGTTGGCGGAGCTGAAGCTTAGGATGAAGGAGGTGGGGGAGCTGGAGCTCGGTGCGGCGCCTCGCCGTGAGGTCTGAGCGGGAGAGGCTCGACGTTGGGGCACCGACTGCCTGATTAATGGGGCGGTGCGGCGTCTGCGAATGCTCTGGAGCATAGAATGCCAGCTGCAACCCGGGGACACACACACACACACACACACCCGGGGAGACCTCACTAACTGTATTCAAATTCTCTATGAACCTGGTTTGTGGAGCTCCCGCAGATTACCTAGAGAGCACGGCATTCGGGGCCATGATGTCGGTTCCCCACCGGATTTTTTTTGTAGTGGAGAGAATTAAGGGATCTTTCTGCTCTGGCAGGCAGCTGCACCATTCCCCTTTACTTCAATCAGTTGTGTACATTCAAGTGCTATTACTGTCTGTATAGCTGTCTAGACGCTCCGATTTTGCTGTCTGGACGCTGTCTGGACACTGTCTGGACGTTGTCTGGACGTTGTCTGGACGCTGTCTGGACGCTGTCTGGACGTGGAAGATCGTCTGAGGTGTGAATAGATAGACCTGCTGCGCACAGGCCGCCGGAAGGCACAGGCGGCTGGCGCGTCAGCTGCACAGGTGCGAGCGCCGCTGCCTCGCCGATCGCCCCGCCTTTGCAGGCTGCTTTGCCGGCGCGCCTCCAGGCGGCACCCGCCCGAGCCAATCCGCCTCGGCCGCGATCACAGCCTGCTCGGCCGCCTGGTCCGCGAGGCAAGCGTCCGCCAGACTGCGACGAGGCCGCCGCGCGCACCAGCGACGCGAAGATTCGCTGCCACAGCTGCTGCTGTTGCTTGGGCGGCGAGAAGCGCCGTCTTTGCGGCGTCTGTCGCGGCGGAGGGAGGGCGGTTCGGCGGCGATGGGAAAGGACGGCGTGGCAGCACCGCAAGCGCGTTCGGTCACGCGCGCCCCGAGGCCGCCGTCTTCGGTGCAGCGTTCGTGTCTGACTGAACTGCTGGGCTCGCGCTTTGCCCATTGCGCAGCGGTGGGTCGACGTGGCTACTGCCGGCCCGCGGCTTCTTCATCGGCTGCGGCGCGGGGTTCATGGCTGCAGTATGGCACCTGACCAATGCGTGCCCACGCTTGCTCTGCCCTTATCCGCAGCATCGTTGTGACGTTGGCGTTGCCCAATTGCCGCCACAGTTGCCGACCTCTTCGCGGGCACTTTGCTAACCCGTCTGTGAAGAGCGCCTGTCTAGACAGCTGTCTAGATGAGGCTACAAGTTCAAAACTTCAAGTTCTCAAGTTCTGTTAAGTTCTGTTGTCTAGACGCACCGCCCCCCCCCCCCCCCCCCCTAACGGCAAGTTCGCAAGTAGGGCGGCAAGCGGTATGTGGGTGGGTGGGTGGGTGGGTGGGTGGGGAGTGGCCTCGGCAGCGCCAGGGGTGCTGTCAGTGTCGTCCAGCCACGACTACGAGACTTGACTGTGAAGAGTGGAGCCATGTGCCACTGTCTGGACGTTGTCTGGACGCTGTCTGGACACTGTCTGGACGCTGTCTGGACGCTGTCTGGACACTGTCTGGACAGGCTCAGGACTGTCTAGACATCTGCGGGAGCTCCACAAACCAGGTTTATGAACGGCGCCTCAGTACCCCCGTCGGCTTTTTTGGATTCCAATATGGACCTCCAGCCAACCTCGTGTGTCTTCCCCGACGCGCTGTGCTTTGGCCAGACCTGCGGAGACTTTATCCGCACCTCCTGCACCAGCCCCTCCCTCCAGGGACTCTGGGCCGACCACACCTGCCCGCATTGCCGCGGCTGCTGCTCCGTGCCGCCGCCGCCTTCGCCTCCCGCGGCCCCGCCGCCGCCGCCACCGAAGCCGCCGCCGCTGCCGCCTCTCTCGCCTCCCGCGGCCCCGCCCTCGCCAGCGACCCCGCCGCCGCCGCCGCCGCCGCCACCGCCGCCACCAAAGCCGCCGCCTCCGCCGCCGCCGCCGCCGCCGCCGCCGCCGTCGCCGCTCGCCCCACCCCCACCCTTCTACGCCGACTTCGTCGAGAAGCTCGACGGGACGGTGCGGACGGGGTACGAGACCGTGGCGCCCGTCGTCAAGGAGCTGGAGAAGGAGCTGGGCGCGCTGCTCCCTGAGCGGTGGGCCCAGAAGGTCGACGAACACGGGAGCGCGGTGCGCGAGTGGAGCCTGCGCCCCCTCGGCGACTCGCTAAAGCTAAACTTGGACGACCGGAACCGGACATCCACTCCGAGTGCTCTCCCCCCTCTCCTTCGCGATCTCGCTAAAGCTAAACTTGGCCGAGCCATCCTCGCCAAGTCCCCGCTGAAGTTGGCGCTGGGAGTAGCCGGGTGGCTCTTCCTGGCGCTCTGCTTCTACCGCTGCTGCTGCCGGCGGCGCAAGCCGCCTCACAAGCGGCTCGTGGAGCCCGACGAGGAGGAGGCGCGGGGCGGCATGCCAAGTCCGCGGCCGAAGCGCCGCTCCGATGCCGAGCTGGCGGAGCAGGTGGCGGAGCTGCAGCTTAGGATGAAGGAGATGGGGGGGCTGGTGATGCGCTCCTGCGCCTCGCCGGTTCCTCTTTTAGGCGCTGCCGAGTCCGCGGCGGCCGAAGAGACCACAAGGCCGGAAGCAGCATCACTCGTTCAGGTGGCGCGGGCCGCGAGGTCTGAGCGGGAGAGGCTCGACGTTGGGGCACTGACTGCCTGATTAATGAGGTGGTGCGGCGTCTGCGAATGCTCTGGAGCATAGAATGCCAGCTGCAACCCGCGCGACTCTGGCCTTTGTTTGCGCGTGGGGAAACACGGCGCGATGCTAACGCTACAGTATCGGCTGGAGGACGTTGGGCGTCGTGAGAACTGAAAGGGGGGGCGGGGGGTCTGGCGTGGATGGAGGAGTTCACTTTTGTAATACTTGGTTTTGTGTATGCTGTATCGCGCGCCTTGCGGGGGGGGCGCGGAAAAGAGGAACCTCTTAAAGTATAGGATATAGCGCTGCTTGCAGCACCAGGCGACGACGACTTACCGCCTCCCGGGGCCCGCCCCTCGACACACGTCCGCTGCTTATAATTTGACGACTCGAAGTCGAACCCGTGAAGCTTCCCCGTGCGCGGGTTACCCCGCACACAGGTCAGCCTGCCTGCCAGCCCCACGTATCCACGCAACTCGCAAGCGTGGTCCGGCTCGTTGTGCGAGTATACCCGGTATGGGCCACGAGGGCGTCGGCGCTGTGAAGCTGTATGTTGTGGTGTCTGAGCGAAGAGGCAGGCGGAAAATGGCGGCGTTGAGGGGGACGGCGGCGGCGGCGGTGTCGAATGTGTAGGTGACGAAGCCGGAGATAGTATGGGTAGAGATCTCTCGGAGGAGGAGAGGTTGGCGGTGGCTGAGACGGTGGCGACGGCGACAGTGGGGGTGGAGTGGGCGGCGACGAGGGCGGTGGCGGAGCCGAGGGCTGTGGAAGCGACGCATGTACAGAGGCTATCGACGGAGGCATCGAAGGTGGGGCCGACGGCGTCGGCCGCTCGAGAGCGGTGACGTGCGCGACGGCGGTGGGGAAGGTGGCGGAGGCGACAGCGCCACAGAGGGCGGTGACGGAGACAGCGGCGACGGCGAGGTGGCGCCGGCGGGGGTGGGGACGGTGTGTGGGGGGGGGGGGGGGGGG
>NW_005200927.1:1888-4953 GCF_000372725.1 Emiliania huxleyi CCMP1516 | reverse complement strand
AAGCGCTCGATGACGTCGCGCGCGAAGGCGACGAAGTGCTCCACCGAGCGCGGGTGCGTGAACATCTCGCCCGCCGCCGCCCCGCGGGGCGTCTCGGCGCGGCCCCAGGTGACGCCCCAGCGCGGAAGGAGTGGTGGAAGAGGGAGAGCATCACTCTCATGCCGTGCGAACGCACGCTCTTGATGATCTCGATGTACCGGTCCAGGACCTCCCACTGCTGCACGCCGCACGGCGTCTCCCGATCGAGGCTGCAGTCCGGCACGAGCCGGCCCCAGTCCACGCCCAGCCGGTAGACGCTGACGCCGGTGTCGGCGGCGAGCTTGATGTCGACCTCCGGGTCCGTCCAGAAGTGCAGCCGCTCCGCCGCCCGCGGCGTGTTCCTCCAGGCGTGCACACCGCCGCGGCTTGCAAACTCCAGCCAGGTATCGTTGAGCTGGTTCTCTGCGTGTGCCGGTGCGGTCGCGAGGCCGAACCAGAGGTCGTCGGCGGCGGAGCCGTCCCCGAAAGAGGCTGCGACCGCGTCACCGTAGTCGACGGACGCAGAGGACTGCGAGGCGCAGAGCAGTAGCGCAGCCATGACGCTAAGGCTGCGGCGATGGGGGAAAGGGAGCGGCGGAAGGTCGGTGGCGCGAGCTCGGCGGCGAGCAAGGTGCAACAAAAGAGTCAAAGAAATTTTCCTTGGACACGATTCCAGAAATGGTTGTGTCCCCGCTCCTCGCTCGCCCGGGCGGAGGGCATGGCCGCGGAGGAGGCGAGTACGCGCTGCCAGGCCTTCCGCAGACAGCCTTTTGGCCAGACTGAGGGTCGGCTTTGTGTGGCGTGGCCCGTGCGCTGCGCTGCACAAAGCTGCGTAAACTGCGGGAGCATCCTGTGCTTCCTTTGAGGAGTGCGCACCTCCTGCAGCTGGTGGAAGGCCGTGCCGCCGCTCGTCTGCTCCGTGGACAGGGCGGGGAGGCGGCGCCGCAGCGCCGCAGCGTCCGCTGCACGCCGGTGCAGCACTCTGCTGCCTGGTGGGCAGCATGCTGGTGCTGTGCGCGGTGTTTGCGAGGCGACCTTGGCGCTGTGGTGCCGGCCGCGGCGAGTGGCGCGAGGCACGCGCGGCGCCGCGCGTGGCCCGGATGGCGCCAGAGAACGCGCTCGATGAGCCAGCCGGCGCGGCGCGAGCGCCGTGCAAGCTGGCACATCGGCTGCATGCTGCCGTCGATTCTCTGGTCGACGGCGGTCAATCTCACGATTGTCGATCAAAACCGGCGGGCTTTGTGACGCCGTTTACGCAATCGTTTTTTGGCCTCGCTTTCTCTTTTGCCTGTGTTAGTGCCAGTGCGAGCCAGTCCCGTGCCCAGTCCTGTGCCCAGTGTCGTGCGAGGGAGTTTTGTTGTAAAATTCTCTTTTGCTTGGTTTTATTTTGTTTTCTCGTTTGCGAAGCGACAGAGGGGGGGGCGGGCGGGCGCTAACTATGGGCAACTACATGTCGAAGGTTCGAGGTCGACTACTCGCCGCCTGGGTCGTTTGGGGCGCGCGGCTCCGTCGAGGACCGGGCGCGCCCCTTTCCCGGCGCGGCGTAGGTCCCACTCTGACGTATAGAGGGGAGGCACGGACAACGGCCCAATTCATCAATTCCACTCATCTTCTGGTGCCTAGCCCCGTGCAGCGGCGGTCCGGCAGGCTGCCCTCAAGGCCCCCTGGGCCGCTGCGGGTTTTGGAGTTATGCTTTGGCACAGCTTCGGCGATGGCGGCCCCTCTCTGGGGCTTGCATAGGCGGGGAGTCTCCCCCGCTGGTCTCCTCATTCCCTTTTTTCTTTTTCTTTTGAGAGCAGGACGCCGGGTTTGTCTTGTATGTGCGTGTCGGGCCGGGGTGTGTGCGCGGGGCGGCGAGGGGCAGGGGCGTGCAGGGCGGGGGCCCAGCGTCGGGTGGCTTGTCAGGGCCGAAGAATTCGAGGAGGGATCGAGGAGGGGGGAATGGGCGGTCGGCGTCGGAGTAGCAGGCCGCAGGGCGTACGGGGTAGCCGTCACTTTCCTGCCTCACAAGGGCGGGGCTGTCCCGGAAAGTGAGAAACGCCGGGCAGCGTGGCGCATTACTGAACCCTCCCATACGTGTTTGGGCTTCCTCCTTTGCTGTCCCATCTCCTCATCTCTTTCCCGCCTGGGCGGGGCGGTGGGCGGGCGCGCGGTGCGGCGTGGCGTGTGCGTGTGTGCGACTGCAACGAAGGACCGCTCGCAGAGGACCATTGGGTTTGTACTATTAACAACGAAGGCGCTCTCAAAAAAAAAATGCAGAGCCGTGCGATCTAGGCATGCCAGCCATCCTTAATGGCTGCAATTGCATGAACCTAGCCACTCCGCCCTCCCAACACCCGCCATCCATTTTGGCTGCCTTCCAGCCATCGGCCGGAGCGCGGAGGCTGTCGCGAATTCGACCCAGCCTTCTCACTCGTCCTTTCGAGAGATGAGATATTTGGTATACGTAATACGAGTCGCTACAACTGTACGACATGCGCCATCATTCATGCGGGATTCATGCGCAAGATAGCCCAAATTTACGCGAAACACCTCTCTCCGCGCTCGACTATGGTCTGCGGTGTCTCCACGGCGCGACTAGTCCGGCAGCTGTTGCGGACGACGAGCTCGCTTCTCCCGCCTGCGATCGCGAGTGGAGAGAGGGGACCGACGTGTAAGTTCGGTGTAAGTTCGGTGTGCTGGTGCCCCCCCCCGCCCCCCCGCCCCGCCCGGACCGCGGACGCGCGCACCAGAATGCGAGGCAGCCGCACAGCAAGGAGGCACAGCGCCTGGGAGGGGGGGACGAGTGCGATGTCATTTGGAAGAGATGGCTCTCCCTGGTAGCGTGTCACGACTACTCACAGCAGAGGCTATGCGAGGCGAGGAGGGGGGGCTGGTTGCGCACGAGACGAAGGAACCCCCGGGCGCAACCCCCAGGAAAATGCCCGGTGATACAGATCCCCCGATCAGTCCCTGTTTGTCAAGGAGGGGGGAACCCCGGGGGCCCCGCCAAGGTAGTTGGCCCGGTCCCCAAAAAAGGGGTTTCCACCGGGAGGGGCCCCCCGGGA
>NW_005200927.1:0-1734 GCF_000372725.1 Emiliania huxleyi CCMP1516 | reverse complement strand
GGGGCGTGGGCGCACCGGCATCCCTGCCGGAAGGTTGTCCGGCATCAAAGGCAGCGGCGGCGATGGCGGCGGCGGCGACGGTGGAGGCGGCGAGGCCGGTGGGGAGGGCGGCGGCGGCGAGGGCGGCGGGGATGGCGGTGGGGAGGGCGGCGGCGGCGAGGGCGGCGGCGGCGAGGGTGGAGACGAGGGCGGCGGCGGCGAGGGCGGCGGAGGCGACGGTGGCGGCGGCGAGTGCGGCGGCGGCGAGGGAGGCGGCGGCGAGGGTGGATTTCGCGCGAAAACCCACCCGGCGAAATCCCACTCCGCGAAATGCCACGGAGACAAGGGCGGCGGCGGCGAGGGCGGCGGAGGCGACGGTGGCGGCGGCGAGGGCGGCGGCGGCGAGGGAGGCGGCGGCGAGGGTGGAGGCGAGGGCGGCGGCGGCGAGGGCGGCGGAGGCGCCGGTGGCGGAGGCGAGGGCGGCGGCGGCGAGGGAGGCGGCGGCGAGGGAGGCGTGCTCGGCGGCGGCGATAGTGGCGGCGGCGAGGAAGGCGGCGACGGAGGCGGCAGCGGCGGCGGGTGAGAGGGCGGCGGCTGGTGCGGGGACGGCGGCGGCGAGGGAGGCGGCGTCGAGGGAGGCGTGCTCGGCGGCGGCGATAGTGGCGGCGGCGAGGGAG
Source organism: Emiliania huxleyi CCMP1516 (assembly GCF_000372725.1). Lineage (NCBI taxonomy): Eukaryota > Haptophyta > Isochrysidales > Noelaerhabdaceae > Emiliania > Emiliania huxleyi. The sequence goes on along the minus strand of NW_005200927.1, from coordinate 1,078 downwards.
GCGTGCTCGGCGGCGGCGATAGTGGCGGCGGCGAGGGAGGCGGCGGCGGCGAGGGAGGCGGCGATGGTGGTGAAGGTGGTGAGGGCGGAGGTGGCGTGGGCGGCGGGTAGCAGCCCATGATCTTGTCAGAGGCGCGGCAGCTGCTCTCTCCAGGAGCCGGCGGCAGACAGATGCGCCAGTAAGAGTTGCCGGGGTAGAAGAGCGAGTCACAGTCTGATGGCGAGAGGGAAGCGGAGGGGGGGGGGGGAGCAGCAGAAGGAGTGAGAAGAGCTGAGTGATAGGTGGTGAGAGTCGGCGGCGAGCAGGCGATAGAGCCGGTGTGACATGGTGGCCCAGGAGGAGGAATGGGCACGAGCAGAAAGAACAGTGAAGAGCGGGGAGACCTGCCCTCGGGTACGGCAAGCTCTCGCACTGGCACTGGTTCAGCTTGCAGCCGACGGGGCCTGCAGGGTGAGAGGCTAGGTGAGGCCAGGTACACTTCTCCACACCACACTCAAGGCGGTGGGGGAAAGGGCCAGGGCAGCCCTCGCGACTCACGTCTGGAAGACAGGAGCCCCACGGCATTCAAGGTGCAAGGGCCAGTGCGCGTGGGAGAGCGCGGTGTGTGCGTGCGTGCGTGCGTGCGTGTGTGTGTGTGTGTCCTGCAGGGTGAAATACACCACCACCAGGGCGGGAAGACGGTATTGTGCAGAGTATTCAGGAGCACCACACGTGAACACGAGGGAGGCGAATACACAGTGAGCACAGCGGAGAACTCCGCCGGAATACGTGCCCTTGGAGTACAAGAATGCGTCTTCCGCTTCTAGGGAGCCTCGGCCGGTCGCCCTGCGGCCGGCGATGTCGATGCAGAGGAGGGGCTGGGGTGTTTGGGGTGGCGCCGGCGGCGCCGGTGGCGACGGCGGCAGCAGCGGTGGTGGCGGCGAGGGCGGCGGCAGTAACGGGGGCGGAGGAAACGGAGGGGTGTGGGGCGGGACGGGTGGCAATGGAGGCAGAGAAGGTGGCGGGGGCGCCGGTGGCGGTGGGGAGGGCAGAGGCGACGGCGATGGCGGGGGAGGCGTGTCCGCGGCGGCGAGACGAG
>NW_005200928.1:3483-6140 GCF_000372725.1 Emiliania huxleyi CCMP1516 | reverse complement strand
TCGGAGAGTCATCACCCGAGGAGGTGTCCTCGGGGGAGCCGTCGGTGGGTGGCGCGTCCTTGGTAGAGGAGCGGTTCGCGCGCAAAGACTCGAGCAGGCCAGAGGGGAAGCGGGGGGCGTAAGTGTATTGGCGGTCTAGGCCTAGGGCCTTGAGACGCGCGCGATCGTAATGCGAGGACCTCCGGTAGAACCCACGGGGGCCGGTGGGCCGGTGGGCATACATGGGGTCATGATCGCGGTACAGAGGGTAGCCAGATATCTCGAGGTGGGAGATGACGCCAAATTGCTGACGCACGTGATCTCTGAAGCGCCATTGCTGCTCCGCCTTGGCCAGAGCCCGCTTCCGTTGCCCCCTCTGCCGAGCACTCGTGGGCATTGTTGTGTGCGTGCTCTGTGGGTAAGGCTCGGGAAGTGAGAGGGCGTCGGCAATGAGCGTGTACGGAGCGCCACAAAAGGCGGGCGTCCCCGGCGTCCTCGGCGTATACCAGCGCAAGCAGTAGACCCAAGAGATCCTGCTGATCAGCGGCTCGAGGTAGAGGTGGGAGGTGGTAATGGCTGATGGGCCACTATGAGCGTTGAGGGCGCCGGACAATCGTGCGGCGGCGAGGGCGTCGGCGAGAGTGCTCGCGGGGAGAATGCAGCTGCGGACCAGCCAGCCTCGAACGGAAGCTTGGATGGCGGAGGCAGGTAGGTAATGTGGGTGGTCGCGGGCGGCAACGAGGGCAGCAGCGGCGGTGGTGGCGGCGGCCGCGGATCGGCGTGTGATCCAGCCGCGGACACAGGCTTGGATAGTGGTAGGTGCAATATGTAAGTTGTGGTCGACGGCCGCTCGACATGCCTTGATGGTGGAAGCGGGCGGGCGGTGCGAGCGGCGGCAGGCGGCGGCGGCGGTGGCAGCGTCGAGGGCGGCAGCGGCTGGGCGGCTAGTGAGCCAGCCGAGATACTGCATCTTCCAGCGCAGATTGCCCGAGCGCCAATGGAGCACGAGCCGAGTCTCACGGCCCCTCGCCAAAGCTTGGATGTAAGTGGCGCAGCGGTGGCGGCGGAACTCCCCGAAGGAGCGGCGGATCAGGAGGAGGAGGATGGTGGTGGCGACGGTGGCGCCGGCGGTGGCGGGGGCGATGATGGCAGCCGCAAAGGCGGCAGCGAGGAGGATGACGGCGGTGAGGGCGGCGGCAGCAAGGGCGGTGGTGGCGATGGCGCAAGCGGTGACAGTGGTGGCCGATTGGTTGGCGAAGTGTGTGTGTGTGTGTGTGTGTGTGTGTGTGTGTGTGTGTGTGTGTGTGTCTGTGTCTCGGGTTTACTAATCGAGATAAGTGATATTGATATCCCACGGACGAGAAGTTGCCGAGAAGTCCCCGCAATAGGAAAAAGAAAAAATAATGAGGCAGACCACCACGCCATCAGGGAGACTACGCGCAGGGCGCCGACGGCCGCACGACCCCCCAAAGGCGTTCCGCGCGCCCGACATGCGCCAGCCGGCCCTAGCGCGTCATCTCCTGCGCGCGAGCACGTAGATCTCGCCGCCCGGCCCCCTCGCGACACGCAGCCCTTCGTCCAGGTACGTCGTCTCCAGGTAGACTGCGCTGCTCGTCAGGCTCTCGAGCGCGTCAACGGCCGCCGAAGGCAGAGCCGCCTCCAGCCTCACTCCGTCTGGCAAGCCCCACGGCACAAAGGGAAGCCACGGCCGCACGCGAAGCTTCGAAAAGACCAGGCTGACGCGGCGTCCGCTAAGGCGACGGCAGGTGGCGCCGACGCAGTACTCGGTCGCGGCGCGAGGCAGCTGAAGCGAGGCGGCCGCCGCGAGCGACGAGAGCGGCGGCAGCAGCTCGACGATGTTCTCGGCCTGCAGCTCGCCCGCAGAGGCGCCGGCGCGGACGTTTTGCGAGATGCGTCCAACCTCGAGGGGCGAGAGACCGAGGCTGAGGACGTCGAACGCGTCGGTGAACTCGAGGTCCCACTCGCCCAACAGCAGCGGCGAGTCGACCGGCTCCGGCTCAGGATTGGCAGCCTCGACCGCCTCCACCTTTTGGCGGAGCTCCTCGAGTGCGCCGTCGACGCGAAAGCCGCGCTCCGCTCGCGCCGCGCTGAGACGTAGGTCCGCCACCAGCGCAGCGGATTTGCCATCGTCCACCTCCGCGTCGGTGGCCGTGTCGGAAGGCGCGCAGCAGAGAATGGAGCTGCGCCGTGCTGCGGTTACGGGCAGCTGGAGGCCAGCGGCGGCCGCGGCGAGGATCAGCATCGGTACGACAACCAGCCGGCTGTGTAGCTCGTGAGCGCTGTCAGAGCGGTGTTTCGACACCGATCGAGCCGAGAGCAAATATGTGCGATCTAGCCTTGAGTCGTCTGATGTGTATAGGTGTGTACAAGAAACTATTTCTGAACGCCTAGACGCCATTCCTTGAGGCTTGGTTATGTGAGTGGGGTGGACCCACAGATCATGCAGGAGCAATAGGGAAGAAATCCGCAGGTACGTTTTGGAGCTATGAAGGGTTAAAGTTGGAGTTCCGAGCAGCTCCTCGGGGCCGGTCGGGGAGGCACTCTCGGGGAGGCTTCTAGCGCGCCAATCACTCAGCTAGCAGCTCCTAGAAGGCCGAGGTGTAACTCATATGATTTCAGATATATATGAGTTACTTCACTTTGGCTTAAACCGGCTG
>NW_005200928.1:0-2155 GCF_000372725.1 Emiliania huxleyi CCMP1516 | reverse complement strand
CCGCCCCCTGTTCGCAACCAGGGCCATGAGGGGGAGGACTCCTCGAGCCCCTTTGCCCCTCCGGGCGAGGAGCTCGGACTTTTGACCCGCGTGGAAAAAAGATTTCTACCTGGGGTCTCGACCCTGGAGGCGCCGGCCGGCGACACCATCACCAGACGAGCGCCGGCCGCTAGTGATAGCCGCGCCACGCACGCGACGCGGCGGCGTTTCCTCACGGTACGTGAGTGTTGGTGGCGCTGTCGGTGGCAGCGCCACCGCAGGCATGGCACGGTGCGCTTGCCGCCTGGACGCGGCGCCACAGCCGTGCGCGCGATGACGAGCGCCTGCGGCGCATCGCCGCCACGATCACGGCACACCGTGAAGTGACACGCGACGTGGCGTTTCCTCACGGCACGTGAGTGTGCGGTGGTGGCGCTGTCGGTGGCAGCGCCACCGCAGGCATGGCACGGTGCGCTTGCCGCCTGGACGCGGCGCCACGGCCATGCGCGCGATGACGAGCGCCTGCGGCGCATCGCCGCCACGATCGTGACGCACCGTGGAGTGAGGTCGGGAGAGAGCAGGGAGTGTGTAGTGAGAGGCGCAATGGGCCCACCGAGAGGCGCCGCACCGCGTGCTTCAATGGGACGTCCACGAGCGAGGCAACGGCGAGCCAACGGCACCGTCCGCCGCAGAGCGCCAGCGCGGCGCGCCGAAGCAGCGAGGAGCCGCGCGCCGCCGCCCAGCGGCGCCTCGCAACAGTACACTCCGCACCGAGCAGTCGTCGAGGCTCTGCCGGGTGAAGTCACAGCCTGTTTGCATCGCCGACGCATGGCTCAGACGCGTGCGGCGACGCTGCTGGGTCCCTCCGTGTGCCTGGGAGTGCGTGGACCGGCAGCTAAGGCTGTGGCGGATGGCTCGCCGGCGACTCGCTCGACGCTCGCAGCACTCGGCGGCGAGGAGGCGGCGCAGCCGAGTCGCGTCGCGAGCCACCGCTCGGGCCTGCTGGCAGCCTGCTGCGGACCCTGTGGCACCCGCCGGCCACGAGTGGAGCCGGGAGGAGGCCACGGGGGCGCTGCAAAGGCGGCGGCGGCGGCCATCCTGCGGCGTGTCGCGCCAGACGAGTGGGGGCTAGGGGGGTTGCAATCACGGACGGACACCTCACGGACCCCACAGCGGTCTCGTCCCTGCCTCGCCGGCGGCGAGATTGCTAGAGGCGGAGCAAGCCTGCTCCAGTCTCACATGTTACTTGCTGCCGTCTGTTGTTTGTTGTGGCCTTGTTTGTTCCTTTGGCACCTTGGAGTGCTGGGGGGGGCGACAGGGAGGGAGGATGAACCAGGATGTGGCCCTGCCTGAGTTATGTGTACGCCGACTCAGGGTGTGTGGCAGCCACGCTGGCTGTGTGTCTTGTGAGCTTGTTTTGTGTCTGTGTGTCGCTCGTGCGTGTCGTCATCATCTGTCCCGCGTCCACCCATAACGCGCTGGTGTCCAGTCCGAGCCTGACTGTTCTTCACCTTTCTACCTACCTACCTCAGAGAGAGGGGGAGGGGTCTGAGGCGGGGGCCCAGATCTGCTCGTCTCAGAGGGTACCCTCTGTGCCAAGAGAGGCCATCCACGAGCGGCTCAGAGGGTACCTGGGCCGACCCTCTGAAGGCCTGTGCCCCCAAGCAGCCTCTCTCGGCGCAGCCTCTGAGGCTACGGGGACCCTCTGAGACGCCAAGGCAAGCCCCGCGAGGCCGCTCCTCAGAGGGAGTTTTCAGCGGTATTTCAAGTCTGTCGTGATCCCCCACCAAGGACCAAGCAGCAAGAACCCCCCCCAGCAGGCCCAGCTTCCATTGGTTTCGGATACCTCAAGTTCGAGTTCACTAGGACGCCGCGGCGCCTCATGGCCAAGCTGGAGCAGGGGACGGATGTGGAGATCACTACCTCCTCCTCGGGCGGCCGCTCCAAGCACATCCTCACTCAAGTTGACGGGTCGGCGGCGCCGCTGGCCGCGCGAAGCTGTCGCACGCGCAGGGCTCGGTGCGGGCGCTGTGGGCGAGCCTGCAGCAGCAGCAAGCGGCGTGTGTGGTGCCGGGCGCTCGAAGCGTATAGAATAGCGCCTTAGTCAATGCTCGCTGCTTCCGCCCCCTCCCCGCCCTCCCTGGTCAGCGCCGTTCGTGGAGGGCTAGGCGCTCCG
>NW_005200929.1:6058-8237 GCF_000372725.1 Emiliania huxleyi CCMP1516 | reverse complement strand
GCGCCTTGCTGCCTCGTCGGCCGCTCGCTCATCACTGCTGCTGGCGCTCAGCCCAGCTCGCTCAGGCGTGTCGCACTTGATCGCACGTCGACACACGGCGGGAACGTGTCCTCGGCTCGCGGGTGCGGCCCGCGGGTCTGCGCTCCTCTTGCAAGGCCCGGCGCAGCCCAAGTGGGTCTGGGTTCGGCTCCGAGATGTGAGGGAGTCAAAAAGCCACTCTCCCACGACCAATCGCCTCGTTCGTGCGTTCACGCCGCACCAGCACAATTTCACCCAGACAAGACTGTAGCAGGCGAGGCAGGCTCCCTGAGTCGCTCCTAGGTCACGACGCTCGACGCCGCGGGCAAAAGCCAAAGGGACCTCTCCTACCCGCGCCACGGCCGTCGCGTGCGCTTTTTCCTGTGGCTTTTTCGCGCGTGGTCCGTGGCGAAACGGCCACCGGGGAGCGGGGTAGCTGCTCCACCTCGTTTCTGAGTCGATTTCTGAGGGCGGGACCCCTGTCCGACTACGAGCCCGACCCCTGGCGGGCGTCGAAGCAAGGATCGCTTACCAGAAAACTTCAACAGCCCCTCGTCCCATGCAGCACTAGCGCGCTATTATCTGAGTGCGGGTGGGCAAGCCCTAAAACGGCGGGAGGGGTAGGGGTGCCGCTGCAGGGGTGTGGAGGGGTCGGGAGGGCGGGAGTGTGGACCGTGACCTAAAGCCCTCCACCGATAGAGGTGTCAGGCGGCAGGGCCCAGGAGGGGTGGGGGCTTGGAGGGCTGGCCAAAAGCGAGGCGTAGGAGGGGTCCAGAGGGCTAGAGAGGGCTGGAGGGGTCGGAGGGGGCTAGAGGGGCCGGAGGGGCTGTGCGGATGGAGGGGTCTGGAGGGCTCGGGGGGCTTGGAGGGCTTGGAGGGCTCGGAGGGTGTCGTCCGGCAAGAGGGTCCCTAGCGCGAGGGGTGGGGCTCGGGAGGGGTGGAGAGCTCGGAGGGCTCGGAGGGCTCGGAGGGCAGAGAGGCACGAGGGTGGCGCTGGAGGGCTCGGGAGGGCTCGGGAGGGCTCATGAGAGGGATGGAGTGCCCGGAGGGCTCGGAGGGGCGAGCCACCGAGCCGGGCTCGGGGGGCTCGGAGGGCTCGGAGGGCTCGGAGGGCTCGGAGGGGTCGGAGGGGTCGGAGGGGTCGGAGGGCTCGGAGGGCTCGCGGAGGGGTGTGGAGGGGTCGGAGGGGTCGGAGGGGTCGGAGGGGTCGGAGGGCTCGGAGGGCTCGCGGAGGGGTGTGGAGGGGTCGGAGGGGTCGGAGGGGTCGGAGGGGTCGGAGGGGTCGGAGGGGTCGGAGGGGTGTGGAGGGGTGTGGAGGGCTCGGAGGGCTCGGAGGGCTCGGTTAAAGATACCCTGCAGGCATACGGAAGTGGTGCAATACACATCATGAGGCTTTTCCGTGGTCTGTGCGCGGACGGCCCGGGGAGCCTGCGGCGCTATTTTAACCTGCCCCGACAGAGTCTCTCGATACGGCGCGCGGCGGCGCCGCACCCAGCAAGCTGGGGCCGCTCCTTACGGACTCGTCGCTGCGCTCCTCAAGGCAAACACGAAGCGCGTTTGGTATTCGAAATACCTGGGGTTTCCGCTAAAACGGAAGCGCCACAGCCTCCAGACACACACACTCACATGGAGCTCCTCGCTCGCCCGCCTGGCGGCGGCAGCGGCCATGGCGACGCTGACGGCGGCGGCACTCGTGGCGGTGACACTCGTGGCCGCGGCGGCGCCTGGGCAGCAGAGCTGTCGCTGCAGTGCTGGCGGCAGCTGGCGGCGGCGGCTGGGGGCGGCGGCTGGCGGCGACATTGCTGGCGGCAGCCATGCGGGGGCGGCGCTGCTGTGGCGGCGAGGCGGCGGCGTTGCAGCGCCCTGCCGCAGCAGGCCCGCCCGGATAGCACTGGCAGTCTGCCGGCGCCGGCGGCGCGAGCGAATGGCCCCATGCGGCCGTGAGAGTCGTGGGTGGGCGCAGAGTCGCAAGCTTGGGTGAAGCCGCGCGGCGGAGAAACCAAATCATTCAGCGTCGCGGGCCGCTGGATCACGGCGCCCCTCGCCGGTTGACCCGCGTCCCATGGGCGGCAGCAGGCCTGCCACCCCTTACACCCTCTAAACTCCTCCGACCCCTCTAGCCCTCTCGTGGCCGGGCACTCTTCAAAACTCCACGCCCATT
>NW_005200929.1:0-2645 GCF_000372725.1 Emiliania huxleyi CCMP1516 | reverse complement strand
CCAAGCTGGTGTAGTGGTGGATCTCGAGCCGGCCGACTCCAAACACCATCAGCACTCCCATGCCCAATTCCAGACCCGCGACGAGGTTTATGGACGCGTTGCTGGCGCTCTCGCCCATGCAGCGGTGGCAAACGTTGAGCAAGCACTGGTGGAGGAGCAGAATCGCGGCGAGTGCAAGGAAGACCGAGAGAGTGCTCGCGCTCGCAACGAGCATGGAAGGCGAGAGGACTTCAGCGCGAACCACGCGGAGCGAGGAAGACGCCAGGTGGCGCAGCGCAGACCCACTCGACCCACTTATTTCTTTTCTTGGCACCCGCTTGCAAGCCAGTCCCGTGCTACATGTACCTAGAGTAAAGAAAGAAAGAAAGAAAACAGCCAATCAAGGCGAGGCAAAATTCTTTCTACCCAACGAGGGCGCGAGATAGGATTTTCGCGGCAGTGGCGGCCACACAGAAACAGCGTGCTACTGTGTTGAGTGCTGGAGGCGCCCCTGATGCCACTGGACTCAATCCGAGCCGGCGGCGCCTTCGTCCGGGCCCATGACCGGCACGCCATCTCGATTTCCACTCGCCCGACGCGCTCAGTCTCCGCTGCCGGCTGCCGCAAGAGCGGCTGGCTATCGACAGCGTCTTGCCGGTTGTCGGATGGGAGAGTACAGAACGTCTTGAGTGTAACTGTGTACGTGAGATCGGTCTTGGTAACAAGCACAGTCGGTCTATCAGAAGCGATGCACTCGTTTCCGTTGCCCTCGGAGCTTGACACGAAGCTCAGCGCACCCCGCAAAACAGGAAGAGCCGTCCGGCAAGAAGCTCTGGGGGGAGGCGGGGGCCCCCGGAGGCACCGTGCGCCGCGCAGCAGTGCGGAAACGGGGCTCCGGCTCTACTAGTCTCTACTAGCACCGACTTCCCGATTAAGCTAGGTTAATCAGAGGGCAGATTTGGAGAGATCTCGAGGAGTACATACAGATAGACCCTCCAATCATCAGAAAACTCCAACCTGATCGGTCGTACTGACCGCCGACAGATCACTCCAGACAGCAGACAGGCCGACGTCTGCATGCGGCCGGCCGGGCGAGAGGCTTGACACGATCCGACCCTGCGACCCTGACGCTGCTGCTCTAGCTATCAGACATGCGCTGCTGACTGCTGCCACAATGTGCGACCGGTGCTGACCCACTTGGCGGCCTTCCCGGTCAGTGGTGAGGCGCAGTTCAGAGCTGTCGATGGCGCGATGCCGCACTGGTCCCACATCGGTGACACGAGACCACCACGTTTGCCGGTCCAAGAGAGAGGCACCGGCGCTGTCCTGAGAAGGTGCATGGTCCCTCTTGACTGCCCATGCGCGCGAGGCTGTGTAGGCATAGCCTCGATAGTGCCAGCAGCCAATCCGAGGCAGTTTGTGACGCGCATTGCGTCAGAAGCGTGCACGCGCTGGAAGGACACCTTCCTACTGGCCGTACGATCAGGTCGTCACTGAATGCCGAAGACTAAGGCCGCGAGCTATGCAGGCGGTCAGTTGAGCAGCATGGCACGGTCAGCAGCGCCGAAAGGATGTCGCAAGGCGTGATAGCATGGCCGCAAGAGTACGCCGAATTCCCATGAAACAAGTAAAAAATCGCGCGAAAAAGAAAAAATGCCAAAAAAATCGGCGCCTGCGGCGGGCTGGGGGACACCCCATCTCCCCCCCGCATGGGTACCCCCTAGGGCCCTCGCCTCCCCCCAGAGGCAAGAAGAGCTCGACAGGGAGCGAGAACCGTTAGAGGTGCTCCGAGAGGTATCAGGACTCCGTCATAACACGGTAAGATCGCCCCAACAATGACCGCGCAGACGTCGGATCTCGTTGAGATATCTTCCAAAATATGCTCTTCCCGAGCCGGCAGCATGCAGAGAGGCGCAGAAAGGCTACGAGTGCTCGACGAGTTTTGAGACCTGCGCGGTCAAACCTGGGGGGAACTGACCGCACCATGACGGACGTCCGAAACCTGCGTGAGCACGTTTGACGGTTCTCGCTCCCCATCGAGCTCTTCTTGCCGCACGGCTCTTCCTGTGTGCCGGCACAGAGCTCCGTGCAAGCCGTCCAGCGTGACGTGACGAGTATATCGCTTCGACGGATCGACCGTGCTTGTTATCAAGACTGATATGACGTACACAGTGACACATCAGACGACACATATTCTCTCCCCCGGCGGGCCGCCAAAACGCTCTCGACGAGAGCCACAAGAAGCCGTCCGCACAGCAAGCCGGTGGAGGCCGAGCGCGCGGAATCGATGATGGCGTGCCGGCCGTGGGCCCGGACGAAGGTCCTGGCTCGAAAACGCGAGCAGAGGCCGCCGTGTGGGGCCACGGCGAGCCTCGGAGAGAAAGGTCAGCACCCTATCTCACGCGGTCGGTTGGGTACATTGCGACCAGGGAGACTAAACAACCAAACCCAGTCGGGGGCCTCTGCCCCAGCCTCGCGGTTGCGGAGCTGCACGCGCTCGGTGGCGAACTCTGCTCACACCGAGCAGCTGTGGTAGCGGCAATAGCAGACAGGTCCATCCATGGAGCGAACGGCAGCACGGCCTTCTCGCAGCCCGGCGCCGCAGCGTCCGGCTCGTCGCCCTCCCGTGGCTTCCTCGCCGCCGGCTCCTCGCATATCCTCCAGGC
>NW_005200930.1:3943-6383 GCF_000372725.1 Emiliania huxleyi CCMP1516 | reverse complement strand
AGATCCTCGCGCGCGCCGTCCAATCCGAGAGCACCTTGAGCTCTTCCTCAGCGTTCAATAGTCGCAAGAACTCGCCGCCGCCGCCGCCGCCGCCTCCTCCGCCACCGATGCAGCTTGGTGGCAAAGCTGGCGGCGCCATCGTCGCGCTCATGCGGGCCGCGGGCGCGCGCGGCTGGGGCAGCAGGACGCTGTAGGTGAAGAAGGAGGCGGAAAACATGGAAGGTGCCTTTCCTCGGCAAGAGCCTCTTCCACCTTCGGACGGTCTCCGTTTGGGTAAACCAAAAGAGAAATCATTTTTTGAAACGGTTGCCCGGCCGGGTTGCTGCGCAATTCTCGCGCTGCGCTAGGCTCAGAGCGAGTTTCTTGTTGGTTTTCTAAAATCTCTCCGGAACGCCAAAAACTACTTCTTCGAGTGAAAAGTAATCCGAGCAAACCCGCGGCCGCAAGGCAATGAATTAAAGGGGGGGTTTCGAGGGGGAATCTGGAGAACCTGGGAATCTGCTCACCACTGAAATGGCACAACCGAATAGGAGCAAGAGGCCAGGCAGGGGCCGCATCGGAGCGAAGAGTGCAATATACGTTTTACCCAAAAACGAAACGGAACACGAATCTCCAAACCAAAAAGGGATGAAATCCCTTATCGGGAAACATGGCAGCGTACCCGGAGGAGAAGATCGTCACATGCCCAACCGGCATATTCGGAAACTTGCTCGGGTCCTCCAACGCCATCCTGAAGGCGGCGTGCGCCGCGTCTGACGCTGACATGCCTCGGGTCGACATGAGAAGCTGTGTGCGTTTTACGATTTTGCGTTCATCGGTCAATGTGAGCGTGTCCGTGCGTTTCTCGGCCCGCGCGCCGTGCATGCTCAGAGTGTGGTTGAGCCCCGAAAACAGGCGCAGGTAGTAGTCTTCCTCGTTCATGTACTCCGGCCAATGGACGTCGCACACCTTATGGGGGCATCGCTGCTCGAACTCTTCCGACGGCATGGCCGGGCAGGCGCGGCGCCCCGCGACTGCATCGGAGGACTCGCGGTCGCTGCCGAGGTCTTTGGTTGTGAAGAGAAGTGCGCGTGCGCAGCGCTCCCCCATGGAGTAGGTTGCCATGCCGATGAAGCCGTAAAGCCGTGGGTTGTGGTAGGTGTCGGATGAGTACGAAAATATGGGGAAGTCGGGACGCTCATCCAGGCAGGCGTTGAGAGCGTTATCGATGCGTTCGTATTCAGCAGAGCCCTCGAGGTAGGGGAGGTAAAACAAGATGGCGCCACCGTTGCGCTGCTGGCAGGCCTCGTGAATACTTGCCTCATATCGATCGACATCCATCCCGTTCGTTTCTGCAATGCCCAATGACAAGAATTTGAACCGAATGCCCGGCGTCAAAGCGGCCGCGAGGCCAGCCTCGAATGCAACATACCACGGGGAGGCCTGGGCGTCTCGCACCTCTGGACTTAGTTCAGTGATCACGTAGACCACCTCGTTGTCTGGCGACGGCAGGTCGGGCACCACGGGGTCGGGCACCACGGGGTCGGGCACCACGGGGTCGGGCACCACGGGGTCGGGCGCAGGGTTGAACGGAGCAAAGAGGGCGCCGCGCGCAGTCTCGAACACCGACTCGAGCAAGGAGCCGCCCCCCTCGTCGAAAGTCGGGGCGAAACCGTGCACGAGCATTGAAGCCGAGAGGAGGACGAGAAGTTGCAACATGGTGACTTGCAGTCGGGAGCCGTGGAGCGGAGAGGAAGGTGCCTACGGACAGCACGCAGTGCGCGTGAGCGTTGCGACGAGGCCGCCGCAGGCGGCCTCGGGGCGTCCACGGCGCTCGGACTGGAGCCAGGTGACGAGTGTGTTGCCGGAAGAGAGGGTGGGGGCGTCCGGCGCGCGCTGCACGAGCAAGATGCTCTACCGTAGTGTTGCCCGTCGTCGAGAAGTTTACTCCCCGAAACTCCTCTCTGTGATTGCGCGTCGACAATCACAGCTTCTCGTGTGTCGTGAGGAGTGTGCTCGCTGCTCGTGAGAGGCGCCGCCCGGCCGCTCTGAACCGCTGGGAATATTTATCTAAAGAGGACGCATCCAAACCGCCGCATTTCGCCCGCCGAAAAGTCTCCCACTCGGCTCGCGCCCCGTCCCCAAACCCAAATCGTCTCACTCACTCGACAAGAGAGTTATACATACCGGGTACTTCGTACATACTTTTGCTTCAAGCCCCTCTGCCTCTCCCGCAGTACACCCAGGCTAGGGACAGAACCACTCAGAGCAGAGGGACTGCGCCCCTCGCCCGATGCCTCGCGCTCGCCCCCCATACGACGTGCCCCGCTTTGCCCCCACCCCTCTCTCGTGAGTGGCAATATTTGACTATGACGCCGCGCCCCCGGACAAGACCCTGCCCACCTCTCAAGTTCACTAAATTTTGATCTCTTGCGCACTCACCAACAATAAATCCCAACCT
>NW_005200930.1:0-2392 GCF_000372725.1 Emiliania huxleyi CCMP1516 | reverse complement strand
AGGGGGGGAGAGAGAGAGAGAGAGAGAGAGAGAGAGAGAGAGAGAGAGAGAGAGAGAGAGAGAGAGAGAGAGAGAGCGAGAGAGAGAGAGAGAGAGAGAGAGAGAGAGAGAGAGAGAGAGAGAGAGAGAGAGAGAGAGAGAGAGAGAGAGAGAGAGAGAAAGAGAAAGGGCACGTCATCAGCTCGTCGCAGCACGCAGACGTGACGGCGAGCTCGCCCATCGCCTACGCGGCATGGCCCGACCAGATCTACCGCGGGACGCAGCGGGGAGAGGCGGCGGCACCACGTGCCGCCCATCGCCTTTGTCTCAGCGTACAGCTGCAGGTACGACTCCTGCGGCAGCGAGGGCATCTCCGCCTCGGTCAGGCCGTCGACGTCGGACCCGTCGAACCTGAGGCACGTGCCGTGGACGTGTCTCGCAAGTCTCGCAACTGGTCTGCCGCTCCACCGGAGCCGCCGGACAGCACCGGCAGCAGGCGCGGCTCGCTCCCACCCGCTCGGGATCCGATTCGCGGGAGGCGGGTATCTCTGCGCGTCACCCTCGGCTGCTGCTCGAGCCACGACACGGCCGCATCTCAGCTACATCTCGCTCGGCAGTCTCTCGGACCTCTCTCAGCTATCTCTCGGCTATCTCTCGGCCATCTCTCGGCTATCTCTCGGCCATCTCTCCACCGTGTTGATGGCGACGACGACATGACAATCTTTGGCACGCCCGCCTTGCGGCACGCGCGCACGACGTTGAGCGAGCCCTCGTAGTTGACCTTGAAGTACAGCTCCCGCGGGTGGAACGGGCCGACCGCGGCCGCGTTGTGCCAGACGCAGTCAGCGCCCTCAACCAGCGCATCGAGCGTCGCCTCGTCGCAGACGTCGCCAGTCACGTACTTGATGCGCTCGTGTCGCCACGCGTTGGCCGGCGGTGGGACGATGTCCAGGCAGCGCACCTGACACGGTGGCGGGGTGGACGTCGCGGATCGCCTGCACCGACGCGAGAAGGGTGCACAGCGGCCGAGCGAGCCTCCACAGCGCCTCGCTCGACGAGCATCTCGACGAGCCGCGCGCCGACGAAGCCGGTGCCGCCAGTGACAACACAGACGCGCGGCACCGCCGCCCGCGGCGTGCGGCTCGCAGCAGCCTGCACGGGGCTGAGGTGGTCCGAGAGGTCGGGCATATGTGCCTTTTGGGACGCCGCGGCGAGCGAGCGATGGAGGCTCAGAAAGGAGGCCGAAGAATAAGAATTTTGCGCGTTCCTCGTCGCACTCCGGGCACGGGACTGGCGCGCACTGGCGAAGAAGAATTTTTACTGCGCACACTGGCACGACAAGGGCGCGGATTGAGGAATACGCATGCTTTGCAACGGGAATGGCGCGCACTGGCACGAATTGCAGCAGCGAGAGAATGACACGTTCTAATCTACTGAGTACCCTTTAAGTCTCTCGTGTCCGCGCCGACGCTCACGTTTAACCGTAGAACGTCCCCCTGAACACCGCCCGCCGACGATCGATCAGTCCACAATCGTCGCCCGCAGCGACCGCAGCGATGGATGCCGCCCCCCCCCACGGCCCCTACGGCCGACGCGCCGATGCACGACCGGCCTCCGTCGGACGGCTCTCCGGCCTCTCCGGCCGCTGCCGCCCGCGCTACTGCCGATCCGGTCCCCTTCACGCTCCGCACAAGCAACGACAACTTTGAGGTCGCCGGCTTTGGCCAGGTGCATGCCCACCACCTGCTTGCCTCCATGTTCACCCTTCGCGCCCCTCCCCCCCTCCGACGCCGCCGTATGACCTTAGGTGAGGGGCACGACCACCCGCCTGGAAGGCGCTCTCATCAGCAAGTCACCCAGGCACCAACTCCTGGGCGTTTACGCTTGACTACGTGGAAACCATGCAGTGGATGCAGGTCGATCAAAACGGCGACGCCAACCGCTGGTCCCTGGGCCGAGGATGAGGTGCGAGCCATGATGCTCGACCCAGCGTGCACCAAGTCGCTCACATTCCGTGAGTTCGTCAACGGGCCGAATCTCCAAGTCGACTGCGATCTCGAACTCCGACAACTGGACCGGTGCACCACCCGCGGAGGACGATGCCTCCCTCGACGACATCCCTTCATCGACGGACGCCTTCACCGCCGCCGGCCCTGGGCGCCATCGCGGCCTCCGACTGGCTGCCGCAGCTCACACCCTAAATCTATCTGCCTTAGGCACGGAGCCAACGGAGCCATCGCGCACGCTCGCATCGCGTGCGGCTCCGAGGTCTCCCGCCGAGACCGGCTCGGCGCGGCTTTGACTGACGTGACTGACTGATGAGTGCTTGCGAGAGAGAGATTTTTAGCAATGCTTGCGATGGATGATCTCCGACACCCAAAACCAAAGAGTAAAATGACAAGGGACTGGCGCC
>NW_005200931.1:297483-307282 GCF_000372725.1 Emiliania huxleyi CCMP1516 | reverse complement strand
TCAAGGTATCACCTTCGGCAAAGAGTTGGCCCCCGGGCTCCAGGGTATCCGCAGGGCCGCAGGCTTTTATGGAGGCTCCAAAGTAATCATGGGTCGGATGGCGATCGCCTGTGCCCGGCAAAAGATCAAGTCAGGCCTCAACGGGCATCGGGCCGGAGATGTGTGGAGGCAGGCGGGAAGGGCTCGCGCACGCCCGATGCTGAGCAGGCGCTTTCGCGTGTCGGCCGGCCAGGACGCGGGAGGTGCAGCAAGATTGGGGAGGGGTGGCGAGGGCGGCCTGCAGACAGCTAGAGCTTTGCTCGCAGAGGGCCGAACGGCGTGTCCGGAGGCACAAGAGCAGCATGTTGATGATGTACGTGATGCTGATGCTGATGCTGCTGGTGGTGGTGGTGACGATGACGATGATGACGATGATGACGATGGTGATGATCATCATCGCGGCGACGTGCCGGATCGCGTCGCGGTACATGCTCTCGGCGCCTCCGACGACCGCTCCGCCACGACGGGGGGGGTGTGTGTTTGTGCTGTCGGTGGAGAGGTGTATGCTACGAGTGGAGGGGCGCAGGCGCTCACGAGCAGCGTCGATGCACCTGCGAGGGAAGGATCGGGGGAAGATATCCCGGGTAATCTCCCTCGCTGATTGCAAGAGTGCTCTCTCTGATTGCAGCACTCGCCGGGCCATCAAGAGGGAAGAGAAAGGGGGGCTCGGGGGGAAGGGGGGTCAAGAGGGCCGCACCTACTCACAGCGGACGCAGCTTGAGGCCCAGCACGCAAGAGGCCGCGGCGATCCCCTTCGCCCACGTTGTTTTGGATCTGCGAGCGCGCGGGCGACGGCTCGTATGGCGGGAGCGGTGCGGGAGCGGCGGGTTTGCGAGCAGCAGGCGTCGCGGGGGTACTGGGCGTGCAGCTCGCGGCGCCCATTGGTGGCGTGGTGCGGCGGGGCGAGCGCGAGAGGGAGCGGAAAAACCTGGACTCACGAACACAAAAACCTGAGCGCGAGGGGGGGTTGAGTGCAGCTCCACCGACGGAGCTCTCACCCTAGGTGTTGAATACAAATACATGAATTCACAGAGAGGTCTCCCAGGAGCCTGAAGACTGTATTCAAAAAGGCGCGCAGCGCCGGAACACATACGGAATACATGCGGCGCGGAGCGCCGCGGAGCACCTCTAGCTAGTTGTGCAGGCGCGGAGCGCGCGGAAGCGCGCGGAAGCGCGCAGCGAGCGCGCGGCGCGGAGAGCGCGCGGAGCGCGCTAGCGCGCGCGGAGCGCGGGCAGAGGGCGGCCACTAGACCATCAGGTCCTCCTCGTTGTCCGAGTTGTTCTCCTCCGAGTCCGAGTCGCAGCGCTCGACGCGCGGAAATTCTTTTTTCTTGGAATACAAGGGTTGTATTCATGAATTCAAGATTTCTGGCCTTGAATACGTATTTTCCTGAATTTTTCTGCGCTCCGCGAGGTATTCAACACCTAGGGCTCTCACACGGCTCGATCAAAAAGAGCGCCTTCGGTACTACTCTCTCGAGGTCTCGCTGATCTTTTCCATCAACCCCCCGACGGCGAAGGGGCAGGGGCAGCAGCATTCCTGAGATTGCGTGTCGTCGATGTTTGTGTTTCGGTCACGGACCTAAGTGCCTCGCCTTCCTCGCAGGAGTAGCATAGGCGGCTCCGGTGGCCTTGTTTTGAGAAGAAAATACGTCCTATGGCGCTATGCGCTGGTCTGTGAGAGGTTGAGGTGCGAGCCCTGGAGGCCCTGGGGATGGGGGGAGACTACCCGCGGGCCTAGAAGGCCCGCGCGCAGGGGGGTGGGGCATTGAGACCGGTCATGAATGAGTGCGCGACACGCATGTTGTTGCGAGCAGCGTTGTTGATGTTCTGCGCGTCGCCACAGACGGCGGCGCGCGAGAGCTGTTGCGAGTGGTGCTGGCGACGAAGCCCCGGGCGCTGCCGGAGGCTGTGCCGTAGTCGGTGCGGTCGACGGCGCTCGGGCTGCCGACCTCTCACACTGTGGGGGTTCTCAGCCACCTCGATGTGTACTTTCGATCTTAACGCCCTGTGGGTCTTTTGGGGGGCCGTAAAAACGGCGCGGCCGGGCCGTACGGGGCCTGGACCGAAACGACAGAGCCCCCGTTCCCACCCTCACCCCCTACCCCCCGCCCCACACTGCGCCAAAAGTGGTCCCGGACCCCTCTGCTGCACGCGTGTTCGGGCTGCCGGGGGCCGCGTTCCGCGCGGAAAAAGCCGCACGACAGCCCCTCTGGCTCGACGCCGCGGAGCCTTCACCCCTCGGATCCCGTGCGCAGCCGCGTTGCCGCTGCGGGTGCCGGTGGGGGCCTCTTAGCCCTTCGGGTCGGGGCGTCCGTCGCCGCTGGCTGGCGGTGGTCGGGCCGCTCCTGCGGCGGTTGGCGGCGGTGTGGTCTGGGTTGCTGGCGGGGGTGGGGCTCGCGGTGCGGGCCGAGTCGGGGGGCGTTGTCGCGGGGGCGTGGGCGGCCGTGCGGCGGCCGAGGCTCGTGAACGGGGGGGGGAGGGCGGGAGGGCTGCGCCTCTCTCCCGCGCGGAGTCCTCTCCGTGGTCGGCCTGATGGCGCGGGCGCGGCGGGCGGTGGGGGCGGGGCTCGCGGCGTTGGGGGGGCCGCCGCGCGCCTTCGAGCTCGGCCCTGCCGGGCGGCCCCGGGCTCTCGGAGGGCGCCTCCCAGGGTATCGTGACGCAGGGCACACGAGCGGCGGCTCTCTCCCCCGAACGTTCCTTCCGATAGTCCTCTACCTGTGGGAGGCGACGGGTGCAGAGGGATAAGACACGTCGCTTTGAAGACGGCGCTGTGCTCTCGCGGGCGGTCTGGGCGGGCCGTCATGGGGCACCGCCGCTCGCCTCTGAGCGAGGCGCGACGCCGGGCACGAGAGGCGCGAGCTTACGCGTAGAGGCTGCCGTGTCGGGGGTGCCCATCCGGTCACATGTGTGTCGCGCAGATGGACGGCTGGGCTAGAATTGAGGGGTTTTGGGGGGCGCCGCGCGCCGGGAATATCGTCGCTCTCGTCGGCCGTGCCGGTCGCGTCGATAGTTCCCACCCCCAGGATCGAGATTCCGGCGCCAGTTTGCCGGCAGATCGGCCTGAAGGCGGTGTTTGGGGCGCTGTGAATAGGATCCGGGTGCGGCGGGCGGGAAGGGCGGGCGGTGGCGCTAAGAGAGGGCGCCGCGTGCCTCTTAGACGTCGCCATCCGGCGAATCGCAACGCCCCAAGCGCGGAGCTGCACGGGTGCTGCCGCTGCGCGCGCGAGCGGGGCCTCTCTCCGACGCAGTGTCCCCCCGATGGTCAACCTGCGGGCACGGGCGCGGCGGGCGTCACGTTGAGGGGGGAGATGGGGAGGCAGAGGTGGGCGGCGCACCTCGGCAACCCCACCGCAAGGGACAGGGTACGAGCAGTTTGCCGGCCTGTCCAAGCCGTGTCCCAAGCCCGCGACGCCGCCGGGTGCACCGTCACGCCGGCAGGCGGGGTGAGGTGCAGCCGCGAGCGTGTCGCTGAGGCGCGCGCACCATCTGCCAAAGAGCCCTGTCGGTGGGGCGGGCGAGGAGCAGCTGTGAGAGCGGCACCAGGCCCCAGCGACTACGAGTAGTCGCGACACACCTCGTCACCGTCGCCTCCGCCAGTGCTTCAGCCTCGCGCGCGGCTCGCTGAATGCCTGCACGCGAGGGGCGCGCAAGGCATTGAGCGCGCGGAAAACTGTCCCACGCAGTGGGCGTCGCGAGCTGCGGTCGCCAAGCAAGACGTGCGTGGGCGCGGGCTATGTGGCGATGAGATGCCGGCCGGACTTGGCCGATGGGCGTGGCGGGATGGCGATCGGCGCGGCGGTGCGGAGCGCCCCGGGCTGAAGCATTAGTCGTCAAACCTACATACACCTCCACGAGCAGCAGGTGAGCAAACTGCTCAAACGGATGCGACTTGACGCGCAGCGCCGAGTGCTCCGCGAGAGAGAGGACCACCTCCTTGTCCGTCGGTAGGTGCGCCTTGCGCATCGAGTTGACCACCCACGTAAAGAGCTGATCGAAGGTGACAACTGGCTGCATCGCTGGCGGCTTGTTCGACGGCCACGCCACCGTTGCCATCAGTTGGGAGTCCTCAGGCACTCCCTTCGTCTCCAGTGTGCGGCTTGCATTAGGCAGCCTCTCTCGCACGAGCGACGTGCCGTAGACCGCCTCTGCCACTTCTGCCACCGCAAACACAGCCTCGCTCGGCTGCGCCTGCAAGTTGGTGACGGATTGGATGTTGGAAGGGAAGTGCACGTGCAGCGACGCGTCGCTGCCGTGCAGTGATGGGAAGAGTCGCCATGACGGCGTGCAGCTCCTGTGAATACTAATAGCCAACTGGGAACAGCATCTCACTTCGGCTCTCCGCAAGTGGTCACAGACAGTTCTCGATGGATGATACGCCGAGGCACCGCGGCCCGACGGCTCTCGCGCGCGGCCTGGCAGCCCTCGAGACGGCCGACCTCACCGGCGGCGACACGGCCGAGCCGGCGACCGTGGCGCGAGGCTCGCGTCGCCGAACGAGAGTCGACGGTCCTGGCAGAGGCAGAGGGCGTCGTCCCCAGCGAGTCGACCCGAATCGACGGCTGTTCACGATGACCGACTCGAACGGCTACCAGCAGCACATCGTGAAGGTCGCCGTGCCGCTGCATGACGACCCGGAGCACAAGCTCCGGTACTGCGCTGCCCACCCGCCGGCGCCCGACACGAAGCTGCAGCTGGTGGCCGGCGCGAGCGCGTGCTCAGCGCAGGCGTGCGAGTGCAGGCTGGACTACCTGAAGCTCGCCGCCGCCGCTGGGCTCTCCGCGCGTGAGGAGGTGAGGCCAGTGCCCCGCAGGCTGCCCACACACCATGCCGCACTCGCTCACACACAATGAGCTATAGGCGCGCAGGCTGGTCCAAAAATGCCGCAAGACGCTGAAGACGGAGGCGGCGGCGCGCAAGACGGAGGAGGCCGACGCCGAGAACGACGAGAACGACGAGAACGCGTCCTCGAGCCAAGGCTCGATGGCGGATGGGTGGTAGTGCGAAACCGAAAGGCGAGGGGACGACCGCAGACTTCACACCAAAACGTTCCACTGTGGGCGGGGGTGGGACAGTCCCGTGACTGGCATTGCCGTTCTTCGGAAACGTGGACACGTGCGCTCGCGTTTTGTGAGAAGACGAAAAAAGAAACACACGCAGCGCGACCTCCGACGCGGGGCGGACCGGAAGCCCGAGATCCGTGTCTATGTCCATGTCCATGTCCATGTCCATGTGACGCGGGTCGCGGCGCGTCGCCTCTCGTCACAGTCTCGACACGCGATCTCGACCCGGGGTGTGAGTTGAGCCAGCGATCAGCACCACAAGCCACCACAAGCCACACCCCGACTACCCTGTGACCACATCATGTTGAGCCTCGCAGCACACTGCCAGCGGCGCACGCGGCGCAGTGGAGAGGTGCGTGCGAGGCTGGTGCGCTGCCCGCGCGGCGCTCCACCGGTCGCAGCGCGCCAGCCTCGCCCGCCTCGCCATGCCAGCAGCCGGGCGCGCGCGGGAGAGGTGCAGAGCTGGCGCGTGGCGGGTCATGGTCGCCGAGATCTGGACGCGCAGGACCGCCCGGACGGCGAGGCTCGAGCGAGCGCCTGTGTGGAGGTCGAACGGCGTGCGGGAGGGCGGTGGGCCGCGAGAGAGTCGCGCAGCCCCGCGTGCGTGGACCTGTGGCGCTTCGGGTGGCGTATCGGGCCGTCAGAGGCAGAAATACTATACGAGAACAGCGAGTACAAAGTCAAGGTCAACTCGCACATTGGAGGGGCGTTCAGACCGACAAACGGAGTGTCACAAGGAGGCCCGCTATCCCCCATTCTGTACCTCTTGGTGATACAGAGCTTCCTCTCCCTCATCAGCACAACCGACACTCTCCAGGGAGTGGAAATTCCCGGGACGGGAGGCGACGACCAACTGCGCCACACCCTAAAAGTGCTAGGGTTCGCCGACGATTTGATCATATTCCTACGAAACACCGGCCAGCTCAATGAATTCAAACGACTGCTAAATATCTACGAGGACGGGTCGGGCGCGCTGAACTCATGGTCTAAGACTTTTGGCATGAGGGTCGGGTCGCTCCGGGACTCGACCGTCCTGCCGCAGGGGTGGGAGGAGGGACGCGACATCAACACAACGAGCCCGCTCATCCGATATCTCGGCATTTTCCTCGGCGCCCCAGAGAGGATAGCCCGCAAATGGGAGGAGACTGTGACGGCGAAGATGGAGAAGCGGTATGAGCGATGGGTGGGAAGAGGCATGCCTCGCTCAAGACGGGGCCGAAATATAATCATCAAGAACCACGTGCAGTCCTGTGCGTGGTACCTAGTGCAGTCGCAGACGCCGCCCAACCTACCCCAAATGCTCGAGAAATGGCAGCGGTACGCGTGGAATTTCTTTGAGGCGCCGGCAAATGCGGAGGGCCTGCACCAGGCACGCCGTCACGCGGTAAAACGCGAGACGCTCATCCAAGAGCGCCCCGAGGGCGGACAACACTGCCAGGACATCGAGATATTCACACGCAGCTTATACCAGCGCCACGTGAGCCGCCTGGTCACGCCGTCGTCACACAAAGGCGTGAATATAGTGGCATCCTACGTCAATCAAGCATACGGGCACCTCCGCATGGGGCGACGACTCTTCCACTCCTCGTGCGATTTTCTCAATCTCCCCGAGACGATGCCCGCCTACTGGCGCATCGCACTCAAGACGCATGGCACTCTGAGAGGACTAGTACCGTACGATGGTGACGACGCCGCACAGAAAGACCACACGCCTGAAGTCACGTACCGACAGGCAAGGGCGGGCGTACCGAGGACAGTGCGAGTGGGGGGGCTTTGGTCGATCGGGCGCGTGTTAATGGAGCCGCTATTCTACAACCCACACCTGTCGGGCTGGTGGGGCGCAGCGGTACTCGACAGCCCGGACTGGGAGCGACTGGCGAGAGACAAAAAACCGAAACCCAAACTCTGCCGGTGGACCAATGAAAGAGAGGAAGACGCACGGGAGGTCTACGAGCGATCGGTGCGATTCGCAGAGGTCGGGGTAACACACGTAGTGCACCTCCTTGGCGGGGACGGCCTGCCAATGGCCTGGCGCGAGTTTAGGAGAAGCTGCCACCCAAACCCGCCCTGCGACCAACACGAATACAGCCGATTAATTGAAAGCCTGCCAGAGGCGTGGCTAGCCACCCTCCGAGGCGCCGTTCTCAATCGCCCTCGCCCAATAGATTGGCAGGAATGCGTGCGGACGAGCGAGCTGCCTGGAAATGCATGGACATGCATGAATGATGACGGGCAGGGCAGGCGATGGGTCGCACCCACACAAGGTGAGGCGCCGGTCTTCGAATGGATGGAAACCGGAGAGCTCAGGGTCCGATATCATTGGGTGATGAATGACGGAGGAGATAAGTGTTTGGGAGGGTATGGATTCACTAGTCGTTGGAGATAGCCGTATGATCACGCGCGCGTGCAGGCGAACAGGGTCAGGGAGGCACCTTTGCGACGCCGCGAATCCAATCGATCTGCGCGCACGGCGGTAGAGCGAGGGTCGAGTCGATCGGCGTCCAGATATCGTGCTGCAGGTACTGAAACGGCGCCTCAGGGTCGCAGCGGCTCTTGTGATGCGCGTCGCGAACCAGTGGCGTGACGTTCTGAAGGCGGCGTAGCTGGCATTCGATGGACTTGTAGCTGCGGGCACCGACTCGGATCTCGTTGATCTTCGCGCCGTTCTGGTACGAGTGCAACAGGAGGCGGTCCTCGTCGAGAGTCCACGGAGTGAACTTTGAGTTCACCGGCACGTTTTTTCGCGCGTGAAGCTGCACGAGAGCGTCCTCGACCCACGGCTGCAGGCTTACCTCGGTGCTGTTCAGCTGCGTCTCGCTCATTTCTTGCTCCTCGCACCTTCCGCACATCAGTAAGGAAAGCTCGTCGATACCGGCGAGACCTTTCAGCACATTATGCCACCGAAGCTGAACTGCACGCGACTTTTTTGCAGCTGGTGGAAATGGCCACTGCTGTGCCACCTTGGGCAATGAGATTTTGTCGCGGACATGGCGTAATAGCACGTAAGCGTCCATCTCAGGGCGCCACGGGCTGGCGCTGTGCTTCGATCGGCCGGATGCGTGGACGGCCATGAGGCTGCAACGCAGAGCATCGGGAAGAGGTGAGATGTAGTCTTCTTGCACCACTGGGTCGGACGAGAAGGGACCGCCGTTCATGGCAGCGAGAGCGTAGAAGAGCAACCTGTGCATCGCCAGCACAGAGCCAGCACGTGCCTCGAATCGGTCAGGGGATCGTGGCGGCGATCGATGGACACGTCCATGTCCCCTCGACGGCGAACTCGAGAGAGAGAGAGAGAGAGAGAGAGAGAGACGGTCCGCAGCGTGGCGTGCGCGGCGCTGAGCGCCGCTCTGCGAGCGCCTCTGCGCCTGCACTGCATGTCTCTGTTGCTGCTGGTGGTGGTGGTGCTGCTGCTGCTGGTGCCGATGCTGCTGCTGGCGCGGCGCGGCTGTGCGACTGGGCTCGACGCGCGCGTCGCGAGCGTCTGACGCGGCGGGCGGCGTCGGGCAGGTGCGCTTCTCTCTCGGGTGGTGGTGGTGCTGCTGCTGCTGCTGCTGGTGGTGCAGATGCTGCTGCTGGTGCGGCGCGGCTCTCCGACGCGACTCGATGCGCGCGTCGCGGCTATCTGACGCGGCGGGCGGCGTCGCGGGCGGCAGCGGTGGCGGCTCGCGGGTGGAGGTGGAGGCTGGAGGCTGTGGCGGACCTTTCACTACTTGCTGGAGATGTTGAGGCGGCGGTGGCTAGGGGACCATCGCGGGGAGCTGCGCGTCCGGAGGGCGAGCTGTGCAGATCCGGATGGCTTCACCTTCGTTGAGCAGCTCAACCCTCTGGGGAGTGAGTCGCCGACGCCGGTGTCGAGAGAGAGAGAGAGAGAGAAACCGCCAATGGCCGTTATCCGTTAGTGCGGACGTCGCCGCGGCTCGCCTCTGCCGCGGCGGCTGCTGCGCGCACGCGGCGGCGCCGCTCTCTCGCGAGACGGCTGGCGACGCGGCTCGCCGCCGACGTACGGTGCGCTCGTCCGACGGTCCGCAGCGTGGCGTGCGCGGCGCTGAGCGCCGCTCTGCGAGCGCCTCTGCGCCTGCACTGCATGTCTCTGTTGCTGCTGGTGGTGGTGGTGCTGCTGCTGCTGGTGCCGATGCTGCTGCTGGCGCGGCGCGGCTGTGCGACTGGGCTCGACGCGCGCGTCGCGAGCGTCTGACGCGGCGGGCGGCGTCGGGCAGGTGCGCTTCTCTCTCGGGTGGTGGTGGTGGTGCTGCTGCTGCTGCTGGTGGTGCAGATGCTGCTGCTGGTGCGGCGCGGCTCTCCGACGCGACTCGATGCGCGCGTCGCGGCTATCTGACGCGGCGGGCGGCGTCGCGGGCGGCAGCGGTGGCGGCTCGCGGGTGGAGGTGGAGGCTGGAGGCTGTGGCGGACCTTTCACTACTTGCTGGAGATGTTGAGGCGGCGGTGGCTAGGGGACCATCGCGGGGAGCTGCGCGTCCGGAGGGCGAGCTGTGCAGATCCGGATGGCTTCACCTTCGTTGAGCAGCTCAACCCTCTGGGGAGTGAGTCGCCGACGCCGGTGTCTTGACACCCAACACTCTACCTTAGCTCCTGAGGGGCGCGTGGTTCTAACCGGGCCTTTTTGCCGCCCGGTTTTTTTGCGCGAAGAATTTCCACCCTCTCGCCGGCGCGCCTGCCGCGTTCTCCACGCGCCCGGT
>NW_005200931.1:284983-294983 GCF_000372725.1 Emiliania huxleyi CCMP1516 | reverse complement strand
GCCAGCACGCACACATGGCAAGGCACGGCCGAGCGGCTACGCCCGACACCCATTATTATCATTATTGTTATTATTGTTATTATTATTATTATGCCTCCGCAAGGCGAGTGCTCTGCGTGCACGGAGGCCTCTCGCCAGAGGTGCGATCTCCCCATATCTCCCCATATCTCCCCATATCTCCCCATATCCCCCCACACCTCCCCATATCTCCCCATATCCCCCCATACCTCCCCACACCTCCCCACACCTCCCCACACCCCCCCACATCTCCCCACACCTCCCCACACCTCCCCACATCTCCCCACACCTCCCCACATCTCCCCACATCTCCCCACACCTCCCCACATCTCCCCACACCTCCCCACATCTCCCCACACCTCCCCACATCTCCCCACACCTCCCCACCTCTCTCGCGCACGAGGTGCGGACGATCGACCAGATGCGGCTGATCGACCGCAAGCAGGAGATTCCGCATGAGGGCGCCTTCTGCGACCTGATGTGGTCCGGCCCGGGGCATGTCTTGATTTGTCCCGCGGGTATTTCTTTATTTGTAGGCGCCTTCTGCGACCTGATGTGGTCCGGCCCGGGGCATGTCTTGATTTGTCCCCCGGGCATTTCTTTATTTGTAGGCGCCTTCTGCGACCTGATGTGGTCCGGCCCGGGGCATGTCTTGATTTGTCCCCGGGTATTTCTTTATTTGTAGGCGCCTTCTGCGACCTGATGTGGTCCGATCCGGACGACATCGACACGTGGGCAGTGTCGCCGCGCGGTGCGGGGTGGCTCTTCGGCCAAAAGGTGACGCATGAGTTCAACGCAATCAATGGGCTCGAGCTCATCTGCCGGGCGCACCAGCTGGTGCAGGAGGGCTACAAGTACATGTTCGAGGAGAGCCTCGTGACCGTCTGGTCGGCGCCAAACTACTGCTACCGCTGCGGCAACGACGCGTGCATCCTGGCGCTCGACGACCAGTTGGTGCGCAACTTCAAGATCTTCAAAGAGGTGGAGTCGACCAAGGCAGCGGGCGGCGGAGGGCAGCTCTCCAACGTGCCCTACTTCCTGTGAGGCGCCGCCGCGGCGTGTTGCCCCTGCCTTTGCCCACCCCCGAAGCGTATCGCCTCGGGCGGCGGAGGCGGCTCGCAGTCGGCCGGGAGGGCGGGGAGAAGGTGTGCCGAGGGCCGTGGTGGATCGAGCAGTGGAGGAAGGAGGGCTCAGACGGCATGTGCGTTGCACGAGTGTGCGGCCATGGGGCGGACCGCAGGGAGGCGCAGCTGACCCAGCAGTGCTTCTGGTCGCGCCGCGCCGCACGTGAGACGTGTGTGCAGTCAGCTGTCAGCGGGGCGCGCCGCGCGTTTCCAGCGTGTTGTACACTCGGTTACGTCTTCCATGTTACTACCGCCCTGCCTGGCCGAAGCGGTGCCCGTTGGAAGAATTCGGAACGCGTGCCAGTTTCGGGGGGCAAACCCTGCCCGGCCCCTAGAGCACCAGGTAAGGCCCAGGTGTGGCCTAGGGCATCAGAAGGGACCAAGAGGAGTCCAGTCTGAGCCATAGAGCCCATGTCTTTGCCCCCGAAGGTCGCGTTCAAATGCCCGGAACGGACGTTACAGTGGTGTCCGGCCGGCGCGCGATCACCGAGCTGTGACGCTCAGGGAAGCCGGTTGAGGTACTGGTTTCTTTGCCCAGGCCTGGCCTACGACCCATGCTGGATCAGCTGAGCAAGGTTTGGGGAGAATCCCCCATTCAGAGCTTCAGATATTTTGACAGACGACCAAAATCACCCCGTTTTTGCCCATTTTCGGTCGTTGTCTCGCTCTGAATGAAGAAAACAGTGGTTATATTTACTTCAAGAAGGCGTTCTTTTTTCCAAATGTGAAAGGGGGCGCGGGGGTTCCACGCACGACGAGCACGGAGTCCTCAAACACCCCTCGAGGGACCGTAATTAGCTGATGTCAGCCGCCCGCAACAGAAACTTCGTGACCACTTCAACAGAAAGCTTTCAGCTGACGACGATCGCGATGGTGAGCCTCGTCCGACCCGAAGCACGCGCGGCAGGACTTTGGGCACAAGCCCTTGACGACGTTGAAATCGCACCCCCCGAGGAACAGCAAATCCGCGCAACTCTCCGCCAGCAGCCCTAGCCGCTTCGCTTCCGGGGCGAGCAGCTCATCGGGTGTGTCGTTGCATTCCTCTGCGCGCGTCCACTTTGCCGTCCAGTCGTCGTCTTCAACCTCGCTCGCGGGCCGCATTTGCTCCAGCATGCCGATCGCCTCCTCCAGCTCGGCTCTTTCTACCGCCTCTTCGTCCGCGACAGCGCAGCTCTCCGGGCAAAGCTCCTTCACCTTGGCCCAGTCACACATGGTCGCAAGCGCCGTCTCAGGGGGCGGGCTCACCGTCACGAGGGAGACGCATGTGAGGGCCAGTCCGTTGTCGGCAAGGATGCCCTTTTGCCCCAAGCCTCCCACCACTACCTCGACGCATGGCGGGGCGGCGTCCTGTGTGCTTGTGGGCCGATCCGCAGAAGAGCAGCGGGCGAGCGAGCTGTCAAACGTGTCGTTGATGCCGCGCGGCGTTGATGCCGCCTCAACGGGAAGCCTTGCCTCCTCCGCCTGGAATAGGCGGCGGCCTAGGTCCTCATCGTTCGTTCCCGCAATCCGCGAGATATCCGTCTCGCCGCGCTTGAAGCAGGCCAGCGGATAGATCTGGCCCACCGCATCGTCTTTGAAGGCCTCCTGCTCCTCGCTCGTGGGAAAGAGCTCGCAGATGCTCTCGTCGAGCATCGCCTCAAAGTCTTCTTCATCGACTGACACTGCCTCCATGGCCTCTTGTAGCTCGTCGTCGTTCAGTGGGACGCTGAGGCTCCTTCCGAAGTTCTGCGATTCAGTGCGGCATGGACAACAGGTGATGTGGGCGATGGGGCGGGGGGCGGGGGGTGGCGGGGGCGGTTGGCGCACATCAGCCTTGATGGATTTCAATGCAATGTGTCCGAAGAGGGAGCAGCAGTTGTCCTCGTCTGCCTCGCCACCGCACGTCTTGGGGCACGTGAAGTTGACCGCGGCATTTGCGCACAGGTCAGTCTTGTTGACATCGTCGGCCACCTCGTTTGCGCAGCAGGAGCAGAGGCCATTGTACCAGCCGGCTCCAGTGATAGGCGGAAGAGAAGGCGATGCCGACGGCGGTGGCGGTGACGGAGGGTCGCACTCCTCGGCCAGCCGGCGGCGCGATGCCTTGGTAGTCTCGTCTGCGCCATCGTCATGTGATGCCGTCGCGGAGGTCGAGGACGACGCTGCAAATGGGACCTTCCTCCCAGACAGCGCGGAGACGTTGCGGGGGTCCGCTTTGGTCAAGCCGAATCGGCTGTATCGGAAGCAGGTGGCATAGGGCGAGGGCATGACGTAGTCCTGCCATGCGCCCTCGATCGAACCCTCCGCCATCGCCCTGGTGGTCATGAGCTCGCCCGGCTGCGGCTTCGGGTCGACAGCCCCGTCCTGGTCGAGCGAGCCGAACCCGAAGAAGGCCTCGCCCACCCACCTACAGGACGGCGCCGGAATGTCGGGAGGCATACTCGGGTAACAGCTGTCTGTCGACGTCGTTAATCTCGTAGCTGAGCTCTCCCTTCCCTCGAAGCGCCTCGGCCGCCTCTCAGCATTTGGGACACACTTTGGCAATCATGCTGAATGAAGTGCTCACCTTTCAGGTGCCGGAGTACGAAACTCCACGCCCGGCCAACGAGGCTACTGTCGCGGCCTACAACTGTAAAGTCTGCCCAGGTTAGTCAGATGACGATCCCGGCGTGAACACAACTAACTGACGGATCCGCTCCTGACAGTGGCATGCACCACGCTGCGGCGCGTGTGCCACTGTCTTTGTTTGAAGTAAAAAGTCGAATCAGAGCGGCGTCGGCGTTGATCTGAGTTTTCCTCCTTCGGACCGCCCATCCGGGACCGCTCCAGGACGCACGCCGGCGAAGCCCCATCAAGCTGCTGTACATCCCCGGCATCGCCTCCCCTGGCTTAGCTAGACTGAGAGATATTGTGCACATGGTCTGTCTCTACAATATACTCACCGACACTTCAGACTTCACCTCCCAGAGCTCGTCCCGGTCCGCCACGGCCATCCTCGGCCTCCGGAGGGCCCCCGGCCGCGGCGCGGTGCGGCGGCGTCACAAATCCGACAAACACGTCTCAAATCCGACCGACCACACAGAGCAGCACCGGGACGAGGTCGGTCGGGCGATCTGAGGCCCGACTAGGCGTATGCATTGCCCATCCAGGACTATCATCTGGACCTATCAACAGGCGCCTGCGGCGCCGTGCTCAGGATGTTCCAACCTGTTCCACTTTGATTCTCGAGTCATACTCGAGGGGTCCCGTACCATGCGGAATCGACCCTATCCAGTGCTCAAGTGCTCAAACAAACACGGCGGGCACACGGGCGGTGGATGGGCTGGTTTGACACCGAGGTGCGTGCGGCAGCTTGAGTGGCTGGACGCTACTGCTGATCGCCGCCGCCAATGATCACAAGCAGCTGGTCGAACTTTTGCTGAAGCGGGTCGCGAAGCCGGACGCGCAAAATAGCAAAGGCCCTGCGGCGCTGATGGCCGCCGCCGTCAATGACCACGTGCAGGTGGCCGAGTGCTGCAGCAGGCGCGGAGATCAACCTTCAGGACAGCGGCTGCAGAACCGCGCTGATGTTCGCTGCTTACCAAGGCCACTTGCAGGTGGCGGAGCTGCTGCTGCAGCACGGGGCAGAGGTCGACCTGCAAGACGTTAGCGGCTGCACTGCGCTCACAGCCGCCGCCGTCTACGGCCATTCTGTCGTCGTGCTCCGCCTGCTGCGGGCGGGCGCAGACATGGCGCTGCGCACTGCGAACGGCCACACAGCGCTGACGATCGCCAAGCAGAAGGGCCACACCGAGTGCGTCGCCGCCGTCAAGACGTTTCTCGGCGAGGTGGCGGCGGAGAGGCGCGACGCGGCGGCGCTCGTGCGGCGCGGGGGCAGGCAGCAGCGGGCCTGTTCCCGAGGACATCGGCGAGGCGGGCGGCGCAGGGGCGGACGGCCCTGCCGCCTCGAGCAAGGGGCAGCGGCGGCACCAACTGCCGCGTCCTTTCCTGGCGGCGTGGAGAGCGGAACGGGCGAGGCGCCGTCCCCGAGGAGGTCGTGGAGGCGGCTAAGCAAGACGACGCGGCGGTGCTGGCGTGGCTCGACGGCGGCGGGCGGGTCGATGCGACTTTCACTGTTGCGGGTGTGAGCGGCTTTACGCTGCTGATGGTCGCCGCCTTCTACGGCAACGGGCGGCTGGCCGCGGCGCTGCTGCAGCGTGTCGCTTCGATCGACCTTCAAAACGCGTCGGCGTCACCGCACTGATGTACGCCGCCGACCGAGGCCGCGAGCGGGTGGCCGAGCTGCTGGTGCGGCACGGGGCGGAGCTTTTGGGGAGCATGCGGCGGCCGAGAATTCGGCGAAGGAGGCGGCGACGGCTGCAGAGGCGGCGGCGAGGGCGGCGGAGAGGGCGGTGGGGGAGAATGAGGCGGCGCGGCACGCCGAGGAGCTGCTGGCGGAGGTCGAAGCGGAGAAGCGCGCCAAGGGCAAGAAGGGCAAGAAAAAGATGAAGGGCGGCGGGGCGGGCGGAGCTGGGCCATCGCAGGAGACGGAGAGGAGGGTGCCGAGGCAGCCGTCCGAGGCAGCCGCAGCCGAGGCCGCAAAGAAGGCCGAGGAGGAGAGAATGATCAGGCTTCCACTTTTTTGCCCTTGGTTGTGCACCCCTTGTGCTTCACGCAAGAGGCTAGAGGCAACGAGTCTCTCGAGAGTGACCTCCCAGGTGTGCAATCTGCAAAGAGATGGCCTTTTAAAGCAACCTCAGGTACGCATGCGCGCCCGGTCTTCTCTCTCAAACTGTGTAGATCCCGCCACATCTCGCGCCCAAAGCTGCCGGCCCAAGCTTCTGCCAGCGGGCTGCGCCGCGACCCCGCCCGGTCGCGCCGCAGCCCGCCCGGCCTCCTGCTCCAACGGCCCCCGGCGGCCCCGCCGCCGCCGCCGCAGCCGTTGTTGCTGCGCTGTCTGACGGGTGGGGTGCGCGTGGTGGCGTGCGGCGCGCACGGAGAGCGCCCTCCCCCCCGCCGCCGCCTCACTTCTTCCCGAAGCGCTGCGAGAGCCAGTAGAAGGCTCGGTCGATCTGGCGGTCGAGCCAGGTGCCTGCAGGAAGGCTCCGAGAAGGTTCGGACGAACTTCTCCCCCGCGCATGTGGCGCTTCTAGGCGGGGGGCGGTGCCGGACGCCGCCGGTGGACCATCGCTCGGCGCCTCCTCCTCTGCTGTGGCTGAGTCAGGCACCTGTTCACGGTGGGAGGGTGTGAAGAGGTGGCGGGGAGGTGGCGGCGGGCGAGGAGGAGAGGAGGAATGGAGGAGAGAGGAGGCGCAGAGAGGAGGAGGTGCAGAGAGGAGAGGAGGAGAGGAGGAGGAGGAGAGGAGAGGAGAGGAGGAGGAGAGAAGGATGAGAGGAGGAGGGGAGGAGGGGAGGAGGGGAGGAGGGGAGGAGGGGAGGAGAGGAGGTGGAGCTCACCGCTGCCGGCGCCCCGGCCTTCCGCACGGCGCGCGGGACCTTGTACACCTTGCCACCGTCGCCGGAGGAGAGGCCGCCGCCGATCCGACTCACGAGCAGCAGCCCCGACGCCGCCACCGCCGCCGCCGGCAGCGCCTTCTTCGCAGCCTCCACCCACGTCCGCACGACCGCCGGCGACGCGGTCGGCGGCGGCTCGAACTTCGGAGGCGGGGCGGGCTCCGGCTCGGGCTCGGGCGCGGGCGCGGGCGCAGACGCCTCCTCCTCCGCCGCCTCAGCCGCCTCCTCTGCGGCGTCGGCCTCCTCAAAGTCGCCCGCCGCGGCGACCTCCTCTGCAGCCTCGTCCGTATCCAGAGGTGCGGCGGCGTCGGCGTCGTCTGCCTGCGCCGAGGCGGCGCTCGCGGCCGACAGCACCAGGCCGAGGCTGAGCAGGCTGGGCGCCGCCGCCTCCGCGAGCGCGAGAGAGAGCGCGAGCGCTAGCCCCACGAGCCTGGCTCTCATGAGATAGGGTTCTGTTGGGAGTGTGAACGCCCTCCTCATGAATAGATCTCGACAATTGCCGCTGGTAGGCGCGCCGCGCCGAACCATGGCGGGCGCGCCGCGGCCGCGCGCAACCTTCGTCACAATGCCAACCGCGCGCGGCCGTCGACCGGCAAGCACACGCCTCGACTCGGACACACTGTTCCGAGGGCAAGGCCAAGGGAGAGGGGCTGGCCCCTAGCCCTAGAGGAGAGCTTCCGAGACCCACTCCAAGACCACGCACGCATCATCCCGCGGCCTGGCGGTCGGCGGGATTGCAACCAGTCTTCGCGTGCCGCCTGTCGTTCGATTCGGGCGCCTTTGGCGTCGGGGTGGCGAGCAGGGGACGCGGCTCTGAGCGCCCAGCGACGCGTGCCGGATGGAGTCCGGCCGCGGGTGACTAGGGAAGTTCGCTCAGGATGTGTGGCAGTCAGTTTGGCTGAGTGTCTTGTCTTGTGGTTCTGTGTGTCGCTCCTGTGTGACCGTCATCGCCCGTCTAGCGTCCACCCATACCGCGTTGGTGTCCCAGTCGTTGGTCGGACTGTGTTTCGCGTTCCCATCAATCAATCAAGAGAGAGAGAGAGAGAGAGAGAGAGAGAGAGAGAGAGAGAGAGAGAGAGAGAGAGAGAGAGAGAGAGACGTCTCTATCCTAGCGAGATGTCTGTGTGAACAGGGACATGTGCGGGACGTGTCAGGCCGGCTTGCTTATTGCTCTGTTTGTCGGACGTCCGCTCAACCGCGGCTTGGCTGATGTAGTCTACGCCTCGGTACAGACCCTCGCTCCGTGTACAGCTCACAGCTCACTACATGGTACCTCCGGCGAGATCGCGGAGCGATGAGATCGACGTCGTGAGTGGTGCTGGTGCGGTGCGACCGCACAGCTTAGTCTGGCTAGCGCTCGATACGGTAGCCGGCACCATGGACACCTGCGGGGTGTCGTGGTGGCAGTCAGGGTCGGAGTCCCTGCTCACAAGTCTTCTTGGCACCTCGGCCAGGAGCCTGCTTGGCAACTCGGCCGTGCAGCGTGTAAACCGGACTGATGCCTGTCCGGCACAGTCTTTCCCGTCTTCGCTCGATACGAAGGCTGGTGCCGTGCGAGCCTGGGGCTCGACGTGGAGCTGGGTTGGAGCCCCAGCAAGCGGCAACTCGGCCGCGACCCGACTCGGCAAATCGGCCGAGCTCGGCGACATTCGAATGATCTCTGACGTCTGTTCTTCGTCTACTTCGGTTCCCACCACGAGCACCTCGGCTTCGTGGGCACGGATCTTCTCTCCTTCTTCACTTTACCGGCTCGCTCTCATCTCCTTTGAGCCACCACCACCGCCGCTGCCTCTGTCGCCGCCGCCGCCAGCCCTCGAGCCAGTCCAGCTGCCTCCTCTGGAGCAGCCTGGACCCCGGCTCTCGCCACCATCAACTCCATCGCCGCCGCCGCTCTGGACGATGGCAACTTTCTACGACCAGAGCCTTGCACCGCTGAAATATGACGACGGGGGCACTCTTCTGTCCAGGATCGCGGCGACTGCCACATCGTTGGGGAGGCTGGGACATTGGTGCGATGTGGCGACGCCGCGACTTTGCAGTATTTCGCTCTCCTCTGCCTCTCGCCTCTTCGGTTTCGCTCCTCCCGCCGCCCCGCGGCGCTCCAGCTCGGATCGCCGCGCGCGGCTGACCAAGCTCTACTACTCCCATGTTGTTCAATTGACATCCAGTCGACCGCTCAGATAGTCTACTACCTTGAGCCCGGGAGACGGAAGGTCACATGCCACGTTCACTAGCTCGCGCCTCTGATCAGCGTGACGATTAATCGCTTCACACTCCGCTGTGTTGTCTGCCGCATCTGAAGACCGCGCAGACAATGGGGGAGTGTTGGGAGTGTGAACGCCCTCCTCATGAATAGATAGATAGAGAGAGAGAGAGAGAGACGTCTCTATCCTAGCGAGATGTCTGTGTGAACAGGGACATGTGCGGGACGTGTCAGGCCGGCTTGCTTATTGCTCTGTTTGTCGGACGTCCGCTCAACCGCGGCTTGGCTGATGTAGTCTTGCTTGTACCGTTCCTGTACGCCTCGGTACAGACCCTCGCTCCGTGTACAGCTCACAGCTCACTACAGGTTCCTAGTGTGGAAAAAAGAATTTTAGCACGAAACTCCCTCGCGCAACACTGGGCACGGGACTGGCGCGCACTGGCACTAACACAAAAAAGAATTTAAACAACCGATCTCTCTCGGAAAAAAGAATTTTACCCAGTGCGAAGTCCGCCTCCGCGAGTGGAGTCGGGACGTACGAGCTCAAGCGCCACCCAAAAAGGGGCGGACAGCCATGGAGGTCACCGAATGGAGGGCGAACGGCACGATGCGAAAAGGCAGGGCGAGGCGGATGGAGAAAGAAGTGCCGAGAAGGCCATGGTGGAGGGGAGGGACGGGAGGACGAAAGAAGGGCGAGGAGGACGAGCGGCCCGCACAGACCGCGAGCAGACAGCGCCTGCTGGCCATTTCGAGACATTCGCCAAGAACGCTAGCTACATGGGAGGGCTTCGTGAAGGATGGATTGAAAAACATTCGAACAAAGAAGAGGTGACGGGAGGAACCGGCGGAGGATGCAGTGACGTAAGACACACACACACACACACACACACACACACACACACACACACACACACACACACACACACACACACACACACACACACACACACACACACACACACACACACACACACACACACACACACACACACACACACACACACACACACACACACACACACACACACACACACACACACACACACACACACACACACACACACACACACACACACACACACACACACACACACTCACTCACACTCGCTCACCCTCGCGCAGTGGGGCGTTCTCATTTGAAATGTCGGGGTGGTCCTGTCTGCAGACGTAGAGACGCGAGGTTTGT
>NW_005200931.1:282380-284883 GCF_000372725.1 Emiliania huxleyi CCMP1516 | reverse complement strand
GGAGTACGAATAAGAATGTCCATAAAAAGGTGTGCACATGGGCTAGTCTACCCGCTCGACGCACCTGCGAGCACGCTAGTCCAGTGCTGCAGCCCCGCAGTGGGCGACCTCTTCGCCAGCGTGAGGCGCAGCAGCCTCCCCTCCCCCTGCCCGAGCGCATCCTCGAGCACCCAATCCGAGTCGTCAGGCAGCACCTTCCGCAGCAACGATCCCTGCAGCACAGCCTGGCCGCACACCGCGAGCGAAAGCGAGGCCGGCAGCACGCGGCACGCCACGTCTCTTGCCCTCGCGCCGGCCGGAAGCGGCACCTCAACCACAACCTCGGACACAGTCTGACTCCATGAGAAGCCGTCGCCGTTGCCTGAAAACTTGCTCTCGTCGTCCGGCTCGAGCAGCTTCTGGAAGTAGCGTTCCTCCGTAAGGCCTTTGTGCTGCGGCATTGAAGCTGTACCAGTGCCAGCGCCGAAGAAGGTCAGCACACCGACAAGCAGGCAGGCAGCGACGATGGCGCCGTGCCACCCGACAGCGCTCAGAGGCGCCTCGTTGCTGCTATCCGGATCGCATGCGGCGGCCGAAAGCGATGCGGCGGCCGCTAGCAGGCGCGCAAGCCGGGCGGGTTCCATGTAAGCTCCGCGCACACGGCAAGCCTCGAACCGCCGCACAGCCCTCGCCTGCTCGGTGTGAACAGAGTTGGTGGTACACCGAGAGAGAGAGAGAGAGAGAGAGAGATTCTCTCTCTCGTACACCGAGCAGCTGGCTCCGCGACAGAGATCGAGAGTAGGCTGAAAGAGCGTGGGTCGCTACACTGGGCTCGGCGTCGTCGCTAGTGGGGCATCCAAGCGCTCGCGCCGCACGCGCTCCTGCCGCCCGCCGGGCGGTCCAAATCGACCAGGCCTGAGGCCTCGGGACCGCAGGCGACCGCCGAGAGGCTGGGATCGGCCGGCGGCGCGACGCGTGGCCTGTGCTGCGGCCATCTCGGACGTCTCGGGCGCGGCGACGAATCTCCGTTTTCTTCTTTTATGCTCCCCCATGTGGAAGCCAGATCATGGTCCTTATCCTAGCCCGCGACACTACTCACTGGGCGGTGCGGGTGCTTAGCAGCAGCAGTGTTCCTGCCCACCTGCCCATAAATTGGCTTGAAGGGGCTTGAATTTAGCGTCGGTGCGGTAACTTCAAGGCAAACCGTGTCGCCAAACATGTTTGTGAAACGCGGTTCAACGTTGTGTAAACGTGTCTTGAACGGCGGCTGAAAGGCGAGGGAAGAGCGGGTGAAGGGCGGGCGAAAGGAGGGAAAATGACGGCTGGAAGGAGGGGAAATGACGGCTGAATCGCTCACGAATCGAACACGAAGCAACGTAAGAAGACATTCGAATAAGCGGTAGGCGTGGTTTCTGACGGCCGACCGTCAGTGCACGGAGTTGCCCCTTCTCCGACTGCCCCGGCTAGTTCACGCACGAGTTTCGCGGGAGTGACCCCCTGCATATGGTACCCTAGACAGAGCCGACGGAGCCGCGGATGGGGTCCGTCCGGGACGGCTAGAGTATGTCCTATGAAACTATCTGTGCGACCTCCGTATCTTCCCCCGGCTAGTATATAAACATATCCTTCACGTGACTCCGGCGTGGTCTTTTTCTTTTTGTGGAATTATTAGTCCACTCGCTGCGCCGCGTGCGCGACTGTCCACACTCCCTCTCCCCTTCTCTCTCACCGGTACTGCTGCCACGTGTGAGTCTCGCTCCACAGCCCGTAAAGCGACCCCGCCACCACCAGCAACAGGAGTAGCGCAGCACACGCGTGCGACGCGTGCGCGAGCGACGCCCGCATCGCCGCCGCCAGCCGCGCCGCATCGGCGCTCTCCCAGCTGGCGCGTAGAGCGGCCTGCAGGAGGAGCGGCAGCTTCTCCACACGCACGAGGTGGTGGGGCTAGCGTCAGGGCGACCCTCGCGATTGCACGGCTAGAGACGAGAGCCCCGCGCGTTGAGAGTGCAAGGCCCAGTGCGCGTGGGTGGTAGCGTGGAGGTGTGTGTGTGTGTGTGTGTGTGTGTGTGTGTGTGTGTGTGTGTGTGTGTGTGTGTGTGTGTGTGTGTGTGTGTGTGTGTGTGTGTGTGTGTGTGTTTGCGTGTGTGTATGTGCGTGCGTGCGTGCGTGGGTGCGTGTGTGTGTATGTGCGTGCGTGCGTGCGTGGGTGCGTGTGTGGTGCGGGGGGGGGGGGAGGGTTTCGTACATTCCTGCCTGCATGCCTTTGTGTCATCTGTGTGGGGAGGGCGGCCTGCCCCGCCTTGAGCGCCCCCTCGGGGTCTCTCAGCGGAGAAACCTTTTCCTCCCCGCCGCCGCCTTTTGGGCCGCCTCCGCCGCTTCCGCCGCCGCCGCCAATGCTGGCGCCGCCGCCGTCGCTTTCTGCGTCGCCGTCGCCGTCTCCGTCGCCGCCGCTGAACATCGGTCCCGGGAGCCTCTCTGAAGAATCGCGGTAAGCTCTTCCGCTACCAACGGCCCCACCGATCCC
>NW_005200931.1:280226-281842 GCF_000372725.1 Emiliania huxleyi CCMP1516 | reverse complement strand
GATTCCGCATCTAGGCGCATGCCGCACAGCACGCTGCGATGGCGGCGAAGGCGGCGGCGAGCAGCGCGGCGGTCTCGGCAGTGGGTTCGGCGCTGAGGGCCATGTGGAGGTGAATGAGGGAGAGGGGCCACGCCCAGCCTGGGGTTGGGGGTTGGGGGTAGGTTAGGGTTGGGGCTGGGGTTGGGGCTGGTTGGGGTTGGGGGTAGGTTGGGGTTGGATGGAGATGGGGGAATGGGGGTAGGGGTAGCGTCGAGTGTAGGTGCAGCGCAGTGTTACACTGCTCTGCAAGGTGCCTCGGAGGCTCGCAGACAGGTAGGGGGGTCTGCAAAGTGGACGGGCGGGGTGCATCTAGGCGGGCCCGGCCCGCGTGCAGCCACACGGGCCCTCCCAGCAGCATCTGCACCCGAACGAGGACGAGTGATACACAACCCAAATCAAGGAGTCGGGGCGACCAGTGCGCCGTCTGAGGTGAACCTGCGACAGCGGCTCGAGGGCGACCAAGCGCGAGCCCAGGCTGGCGTGCGCAAGGGCGGTGGCGCCGACGGCGCCGGCGGTCGCGCCGAGCTGTCCGCGGAGAAATAGGGCCGAGGCTGCCACCTGAGCCGCCTGCGCGAGCAGCCAGAAGTGCTGCGCGGCGAGCCACTGGGCGGGCACCTCCGCCACCGCCTCGACCAGCCCCATCTCGACGGCGCCGAGGAAGACCACGAGGAATACCTCGCCGGCGAGCACGAACGTCGCCGCGTCGAACGTGTCGGCCGCCGGCAAGAGCAGCGACACAGCATCGAGGCTCGCCTCACGCGGCGACAGGCAGCGGCCGCTGCCGAGCAGGAGGCCGAAGCAGCCCGTCTCGGCAACGCGCAAGCCAAAGAGCTTGAGACCGAGGCAGAGGCCGGCGAATGCGGTCGCGCGGAGCGGCATATACATACCGCGGGTGAGTTGCTCCGCGCGAAAACGTGTGCGCGGAAACTCGTGCCAGCAAAATGGATGAACCTGAACTGTATCGTCGTCGTCGTCTCTAGCCAGTCACTCTAACTCTCAGAGATGGGCTAAAGAGGATCCGGAGCGCGGTAAGACTCTGGGGCTCTCTCCGAAGGGAGCGTAGCGTACGCGGAGGGAGCTCAGAGTTACCCCGTTCTCTGGAACCTCTTGGAGCAAGAGGAACTCGCAAGAGACGAATGCGATTCGATCGGGCGGTAGATGAGGGATGGTGGTGGGTCGCTTGAGAACTGGTCGATTGGCGTCTGTCTGAGCAGGAGCCGACGCTAGTCGGGAGCTGTGTCAGGAGCCTCGTGGCGCTCGGAGGTCCCGCGCACAAAGCGGCGGGCAGCGGCGGGCGCGGGGGTAAGGGTTCCCGCCCGCTAGGCGCTGCCCTCTGCGCCGAGGCTCGACCCGCTTCTCCTCAGTTCACTAGCACAAACTGAAGTTTGTTTATCATGAACTGTATCGTCGTCGTCGTCTCTAGCCAGTCACTCTAACTCTCAGAGATGGTGTGCGTGTCATGTGGCTACAGCAAGTGTCCATCCGTCTGTATTATTATTAACAACGAAGGTGCTACTCGGTCGCGGTCGCTGCTGCGTCGATTTCTTCAGCGAGGCCACGGGATCAGAGGGCGGGCG
>NW_005200931.1:276511-280093 GCF_000372725.1 Emiliania huxleyi CCMP1516 | reverse complement strand
GGGCCGGACGGAGGCGTCCCCGTGGGCCCCGCTCTTTCCCTCGCATAGCGGCCACTCTTCGGATCGCTGGTCGAGCGACCCGGGGGATGCCCCGCGCGCCTGACCCAGGCGCGAAAACGAATCTGCGAGGCGTGGCCGCTCATGCGGCCCGATGGGGAGGAGCGGGGCGGACTACGGGGATCGGCTTCTTACACAGCCCTTCCCTGCAGCGAGCCCCCCTCCAACCCACCCGCGCTAGGTCTCGGGTTTGACGCATGGGGTCACTCCCGCGAAACTCGTGAACTAGCCGGGGCAGTCGGAGAAGTGGCAACTCCGTGCACTGACGGTCGGCCGCCAGAAAACACGCCTCCGTGGCTCGGGTTACACCAATCCTCGCTACCCAACGCGGCCAAAGGATATCCACCTCGAGAACGTCAACACCTCGCCGGTGGCGCGAAAGCCGCGTATTTTTTTCTCGGCGTGTTGAATCCGCTTCCCTGTGGCATGGGCGTCCGCTCCTCCAAGGTCAAGCCGAAGGAAACGGCGAAAGTGCCGGGCGAGAGCGGCCGTGCCAGCCGGAGCGACCGCGAGCTGGAACTCCACAATGAAGTGGCTCGCGCGGCGGGCCTGGCAGTGGGCGGGGGGAATCTCTCGGCATCCGTGGCCTGGCAGGCCAAGCCCGCCTCCAGCGGCAACCTGCACTACGAGCTAGCCGCGCCGCCACCCCTGGACCCGGCGCCGCCCGAAGGCCCCTTGGACCCCCGCCCCCTTCATCTCTCTCTCGGCGCTACTCCGCCGCCGTCGCCGCCGCCGTCGCCGCCGCCGACGGAGACGGGCAAGCTGTGGCACACCTCCCGCGAGCTGGACAAGGCGGCGGCGCACGCAGAGGAGGCGGAGGCGAAGATGGCGGCGCTCCGAGTCGGCGACGACGCCGTGACCGCCGAGCGCCCCGCCAAGTCGTTCGGCTCGTGCGGCGAGTCGTCGCCGGCCGAGCTGACGGTCTCCGCGCAAGAGTTCACGGCCGCCGAGCTGCGGGCGGCGGGCTACTCAAAGGAGAAGCTGGACGGGGCGGGCGTGCTGAGCGGGCAGGGGGCGAAGCCCGCTGCCTCGAGCCCCTCTGTCGAGGCGGAGCTCCAGGCGTAGGCTGATCTCATCTAATATCTCATCGCAAACACCCCCCTCTCTCCCTCTCCCCCATCTCTGTCTCTGTCTGTCTCTCTGTCGGGCTGTATCTCCCCCCCGCCCCCCTTCCCCCTCCCACCCCTCTCTACACACCGCAGCGGCTGAGAACTCTCAGGCGGAGGCCGAGGCGATGCGCGCCCAGGCGAGGGCGGCCAAGGCGGGAGGCGGCAAGAGTGCGGGCGGCGACGCTCCCAAGGCGAGATCGACGGCGTGAACCCCCAGCCCCTGTCCGGGTGTGTGTGGGGTGAAGCCCCACGCGTCGTCTCCACCTGTCGCCAGTCGCTGGTATGATAGACAAGGTAGTAGACCTTGGAATTGCGGTTGCCTACTACTCACACTAGGCGAGCAACAACACGAGGACGTGCGCTGGGTGCGGCGAGCTACTAGAAGCGGAATACGTACAATTCATGTGTCTCCCAACCAGCACTCGAGAGACGCGCATTCCGCTGTACTCAGCTGTACTCCGCTGTATTCACTGTCTTCCTATCCGTTGTACTCACGCGGTGCTCTGAGTATACGCTGCACAATGCCCTGTCGTCCCCCGCCCTCTGATGTCGGCGTATTCAGCACGTCTGCCCCGCTACCACACCGCCCGCGGAACCTGAACCCACACACTGGATTCGGTACCATGGAGGTACGGTACTGGTACTAGGCGAGCTACTCTTCGGCGCGGCCGGCGGCGAGGCCGTCGAGGCGGCGCACTCTCCAAACTATTAGCCTATTAAATCATCGACGCCTACCTAATAATTGTTATTAGCCTCCGGCTGATTCGCGTTTTAGCTCGGGCTTGGCTAATAATCGTAGCTAATAAGCCTCCACCGCGAGCGGGATCGACGGGCAAGTAGCAGCAGGCACCAGTCATTGCCTCCAAGACCTGCCCCCTCTCCACCCACGCCCCACGCGACTAGGCGGCGGGCAAGATGTGGCACAGCGACTGTTTCGTGTGCGCCGCTTGCGGCACGCCCAAGCATGGACGGCGGCGTACTACCCAAAAGCAAGACATGGACCCTCCAGCACTCCTGTCCAGACAGGCAAGCCCATCGACGGCGATTTTGCGATGCTTCACGGCACGCTGCACACACTCACCGCGCTGGCCACGTCAAGTGGACGACCGGGTCCATTCGTTCAAACCGATGCTGACTTGAAGCGCAGGCAAGCCGCTGCACACCTCAAACTAGGACGACCATTCATTCGTTCAAACCGATGTGCTGACTTGAAGCGCAGGCAAGCCGCTGCACACCGCTTGCCACCTCAAGGACTACGGCGTCCTCTGCGCCGGGTGCGGCCGGCTGATCGACGGCCGCGCCGACCCGGGCTTCGTCGTCGCCGGTGACAAGAGAGCTCTATACCACTCCGCAATCTCGGCCCAATCTCGCGGCTCAATCTCGGCGCAACCTCGGCGCAACCTCGGCGCAACCTCGGCGCAATTTCGGCGCAATCTCGGCGCAATCTCGGCGCAACCTCGGCGCAATTTCGGCGCAATCTCGGCGCAACCTCGGCGCAACCTCGGCGCAATCTCGGCGCAACCTCGGCGCAATCTCGGCGCAATCTCGGCGCAATCTCGGCGCAATCTCGGCGCTAACCTGCTCGGCACAATCTCGGCGCAACCTCGCCGCAACTTGCTCGGCGCAACCTCGGCGCAACCTCGGCGCAACCTCGGCGCAACCTCGGCGCAATCTCGCAGGTGACAAGAGCTACCACTCCGCGTGCTTCAAGTGCGCAGAGTGCGGCGTCTCCCTCGCCGCGGGAACGCCTATACCACCTCGTCGCCGGCGCGGTCCACTCGTTATTCATTACAACTACCAACAAACGATTGCATAGGCGCGCCGTACCACCTCGTCGCCGGCGCCGCCTACTGCAAGCTGCACGACCGCCGCCGCAAGATCACCCGCGATAAGCTCAAGGTGGAGAGAAACAACACGCGCGCGACACACACACACACACACACACACACACACACACACACACACACACACGCACACACACACACACACACACACACACACACACACACACACACACACACACACACACACACACACACACACACACACACACACACACACACACACACACACACACACACACACACACACACACACACACACACACACACACACCTCACCCACGCGCACGCGCACCACACAAAAACACACACCCCACCCACACGCGCACGCACACAATGAAACACACCGGCCCTTGCACACAACGTGCCGTACCAGGGTCTTGGCCGTGTCCGGGCCGAGGGTTGTGC
The DNA here is from genome assembly GCF_000372725.1 of Emiliania huxleyi CCMP1516. Taxonomy (NCBI): domain Eukaryota; phylum Haptophyta; order Isochrysidales; family Noelaerhabdaceae; genus Emiliania; species Emiliania huxleyi. The sequence continues at coordinate 276,678 of NW_005200931.1, read as the reverse complement.
CCCCCCCCCCCCCCCCGAAGGGGGGAGTGGGGGAAGATGTGTGTCTCCCAGAGTGCTGGTATCAGGGCGGTGTGCGTTGTTGTGGTTGTGGTGGGAATGATTTTTTTGACAGGTGTTTGTTGTTTTTGTTTTCGGTGTGGAGTCTTTGGTTGCTTCTTTTTGGAGTT
>NW_005200931.1:264788-276411 GCF_000372725.1 Emiliania huxleyi CCMP1516 | reverse complement strand
CACCGACAGCCGACGGGCGCGGGGGAAAGGTCTTGCCGGCCGTTGTCTGCGGCACGGGGCTGCTGCCGGGCAGAGGATTCTCCGGTGACGCGTCCACACGTCCAAAATAGGAGTACTTTGAGGACGCGGCGCCGCCGGCCTTGGGCGGCGCGTCCACCTGGCGTCAGGACGCGCCGTGAGTATCTCGCGCGATCTCGGAGGGCGAGTCGGAGAGAAGGGGAGGGTCGACGGAGGCAGGGCCGCGGCCTGCTCGAGCGCGCGGGTGCGCTGCCGCCGCTGACGGGCGTGTCCACTGCGGGCGCAGAGAGTCCAGGTTGTGAAGGGGCAGAGGGTCCCGCTGTCCCGCGCGGCCACTGTCGTGCCTTGCGGCGTATCGACGCTAGAGGGTGCGCAGCGATTGAAGAATCGCGTCAGTGAGACAGTGAGACCAACGACCGGGACACCGGCACGATATATGTGTGTATGTTGTCACACACTTTGTTGTGCTCTCCTGCGACATGCCTAGTGCCATAGGACCAGCCTTTTTGTAGAGTATTCCTTTCACCCCTCCCCCTCGGGGCCCGACGGTACAAACTGTATTTCCTTTCCCCACGTACAGCTACAGGGCTGGGTGCAAACTTGACGCGATGACGCTGTAGAGCCGTACGTACGGCATTACTAAGCATTACTAAGCAGCGCGTGACGAAGCAGCTTGGCGCGTGTGCGTGACAAAGTAGATGTTTTGGCATTCAAAGCGCAAGGCAGTGCACGTGGGTGAGCAGACCCTGCACCCCACTCCCTCCCTTCTCCAGACACAGCCCATAGAGTAACAGTAGGACTTTTGACTCTTCTTTTTCCGCTACTCCCTCTTGAGCACACTTGAGCACTGGAAAGGGTTGATTCCAGGTCGATTCCGCATGGTACGGAGTGATTCTGAGATCAGGTTTGTCGTTTCCTCTTTGGACGCCTCCCCCCAGAGTAGGAAGGGGAGAAAGTAGGCATTACGTCGCGCCTCCTCAACGAATGATGCTCGACTTGTTCGTTGCGACGCTCCCATCTGCGGCCCCAGCCGAGCGAAAAGCGATTCATTGGACCGAACACGCTTTGCCGCTGCTATAGGGCTCGCTGGCAAGTCCTCAGGCGCGTGTGGTGAGGGCAAGCACCACCGCATAGTTTCATTCGCTCTCGCGCCTGCTTGCTGGCGACCTCAAGAACACATCGCGACACTGCCACGGCATGGTGACTACTCTTTTTTGAAGGTGAGAGTGAAACCCGAGTACGCACAGCACGTGCGAGTCGCGACAGACAAGGCGCGGGCGCGACGGTGCACCAGAGAAAGATTTTTGCAAAACTCCCTCGCACGAGACTGGCGCGCACGGGCACTAGCCCTTCGATGTTGACCCTCCCCCACCACCACTCTCCCCGGACGACGCCGCTCTCGCATCTGAGAACCCATCTGCCATGGTCTCTCTCTCGATACACAACACGCTCGCCAACTTTTGGCAACAAGGCTTGACTCCATCGCGCACTACCGGGTACCCCGGGGGTAGAGCACTTGGAGTGCAGTGACCGCCTGGACGGACGGAAAAACACCCCCCTTTTATGCCTGACCCTGGGCACGGTCGGCCACCTCCGGGTCTGCAACTCGCACGGTGGGTCCGCGTCCGGGCGAGCATCCGAGGCCCGCGGTTGTCCTTTCGCTGGGCGCGACCGCCATGGAGATCCACTGCACACAGATCAGTGCTTTTGTCGCCTACTGCTCGCTCTCAGTGCAATCGCAACGCCAGAGGCCGTGCTTGGAGAGTGTGTCGCAATGCTGCTGCGGCAGCGGATTGAGCCGCGGCGCAGGCTCCATCGGTGAGCTGCGGCGGCGCGCCGGCCGCTTCATGCATAGCTCGCCGGCGAGCGGCCGCGAACGCGGTTTCCGTCCGCCCGTTTCATCGAGTTTGCCCGATTGGTAAAATGCAATCGAATTTGCCCGAGTGGTAAAGTGCAACTTTGGCATTTGGTAAAAGTTGCCCGAGTGGTCTGTGGGGAAAAAACCAAAGCGCAGGGGTGGCCCCAACAGCTAAAGGTCAACATCCCCTCCGGCTACGACAATGTGAAGCTGATCTGGTCCTCACGGGGTTGACAAGTGCAACTTTGGCATTTGGTAAAAGTTGCCCGAGTGGTCTGTGGGGAAAAAACCAAAGCGGAGGGGGGGGCCCAACAGCTAAAGGTCAACATCCCCTCCGGCTACGACAATGTGAACCTGATCTGGTCCTCACGGGATCGACCCGTCTCCTCCAGATCGAGACGGACTTCGTTGTTGTTCGGACTTCGTGAACGGAATTTTGACAATTAACCAGATAGACGGCGGATACAGGGGGAGGCTGTCTGAAGTGATCCGGGTGGCTATGAGTCTTTGTGTGTGTAATACGCCTCCGAGTTGCTATGAGTCTTTGTGTGTGTAATACGTCTGTAGACGCGGCTGAGGAAGAGGTCGGCGGTGCGCCCGCTGGGCGGGCAGGCCTTGAAGAACTTGGTCAGTGAAGTACGAGTGTTGAGGCCGCGCGCAGCAGCCTGGATCTTGGTGATGAGGAGCATGATGATGATGGTGCCCTTGCGCAGCAGGAACGCGCGCATCGCGCCCGCTGAACGCGGGTCGCTGCGGCGTCCTGTGCGAACCCCAGTCGGATGTTCCGCAGCGTGGAGGTCACAGCCGCGATGTCGTCATGCCCAGCAGCCACCCCAGCCTCGCCAAAGTCGCCAGCGAGATTGCGCAAGCCCGGCATGAGTGAGTGAGTGAGTATTCTTGATTCGAAACCACGACGACACACACCAGTCGACTCGCATCGGTTGCCTCCATGAACGGCGGAGCTATTCTCGCGCCCACACCACACCTGGCTCCAACGTGGACACGCCCATAGCTGGGGACACTACTAGGTCACGCATGGCATCAGAAGTTTTATCTCTGGGCCCCGAAAGGCATCTCTAGCAGCGTCGTTACGCATGCGCCCTCCCCTCCTGGGCGCATGCGCCTCACGTCTCGCCAGAGCATAAGCCCTTGGCGTGTGGCGAGACGAGTTTTTCGCCATGCAGCGAGCAGCAAGCCGCCCGCCGCAAACAGCCGGAGGCATCGCCACGGCACTGGCTGCGCCGCGGTCCCGCACCCGTCGGCGAAGCTCCCCCCGCGGAAGACCGCGCGTAGCGACGCCTTGACGATCGAGATGAGCGCGCTCCAAGCTTGCCCACCTACTGCCCCTGAGAGTTGGTTATTGAGTGGGATCAGCTCCCCCCCTTGGGATCGAAGCCGCCACAACCTCACACCCAACATCCCAGGCGGGATCAGAAGGGGACTCCACACCGGACACCGCCCGGGCACAGCCCCCCTACCCGTCGGATCGCACAGAGGGCCCCCTCGGAGCAGCCCACACACAATCACGCATCGGCAGATGAGCGCCTGAGTCAGGCAGACAGCAGACAAGGAGAGAGAGAGGAGAGAGAGAGAGAGAGAGAGAGGAGAGAGGAGGGGTGAGGGTGTGAACACACGTGTGGAGCAGGGAGGGTGTCTGTGGTGGGCTGTAGTCCTACTACGTGGTTAGAACCACGCGCCCCTCAGGAGCTTAAGGTAGAGTGGTGCGTCCAAGACGCCTCGGTGCCTCCCACCGGCGTGAAGACCATCCGGATCTGCCGGGTTCGCCCTCCGGACGGACCCGTCCCCGCGATGGCCCACGGTCCTCCGTCGCCTGGTTGGCCCCCTGCCTCCCTGTTGACCCCCCAGTCCTCGTACTCGACCATTAAATAAACTCAAAGGTCCACCACAGCCACCACCCTCCGCCTCCACCGTCGAGCCGCAATCGCTGCCGCCCGCCACGCCGCCCGCCGCGTCAGATTGCCGCGACGCGCGCGCCGAGCCGAGTCGGTGAGCCGCGCCGCACCAGCAGCAGCATCAGCACCAGCACCAGCATCACCACCAGCAGCAGCAGTACCAGAGAGAGGCGCGCACCGCCCGACTCCGCCCGCCGTGTCAGATGCTCGCGCCGCGCGTGTCGAGCCGAGTCGCAGTTCCGCGCCGCGCCAGCAGCAGCATCTGCACCAGCAGCATCACCATCACCACCACCAGCAGCACCAGAGAGAGACAGTGCAGGGTGATAGCAGCGCAGAAGCGCTCGCAGAGCGGCGCGCAGCGCCGCGCACGCCACGCCGCGGTCGGTCACACACACACACACGCCCGGCAGCTCTGGCGAGGCCGATAGACCCAACGCGGCCAAAGGATATCCACCTCGAGAACCTCGAGAGAGAGGCGCAAAAGCGGCGCCTGCGGCGAAAGTGCGCGCTGTTGCCCGGGCTGTGCTTTCCCTCAGCCGATGGGCTGCTCCTCCAGCCGCGTCGAGGCCCCGACCGAGACCGAGGAGCCGCTTCCCGTCCCTCGCGTGTACGGGTCTCTTATCTACAACGACGCTTCGCAGGGCACGCTCGAGCTGCACCTCACCGCCGACTCGCCAGCAGAAGGCGCGCTTTCTCCGCCGCCCGCTCGCCCTCGCACACCGACGCCCGCTGCGCCTGCCGTCTCAGCCGCCGCCCTCGCCCTCATCCCGCCGTCCTCGCCCTCCCTCGGGCCCTGCACGCCTCTCCACGGACCGCCGCCCTCGCCCTCCCCTCTCGCCACTGCCCTGCGCCTCTCGCCGCTACCCCGCCGCGCCTCTCGCGTCCGCTCCCCCGCCGTCGTCGCCGCGCCTTGACTCCGCAACCGCCGCCGCCGCCACCACCACCCACCCACACACACAACGGTGAGCTCGCCGCCGCCGCCGCGTATGGTAACCTGTCCGCCCGCCGTCGCCGCCGCCGTGGAGCGCAGGCGCACTCGCAATCTTCGAGACGCGGCAGGTGGACAAGGTGCGCGGTGCCCCCCCACGCGCGGTTCGATGCCGCACCCACCCACCCACACACACACACACACACACGCACTAGGGCGTGGGACTTCAACGCACTCTCCACGCCGCGGGGCTACGCACACGCACATGGAGCCGCCGGTCCGCCCCTGAGCCTTTTCTCGGGAAACCTCCAAGAGCCTTCTCGGACGCATCACCGAAAACCGTCCTGCAGGTGCCCGCGTGGAAGCTCTCGCGCAACCAGGGCCGCAGCGCGCCTAGAGAGCTGAGAGACACCAAACCTCGACACCAAACCTCGACACCAAACCTCGACACCCCTCCCCCTCGACACCAACCCTCGACACCACGCTTTGGGCGTGAAACGGACATTCCGCGTGGCAGCGACATCTCTCCCCTCCCCCCCCCTGTACCCCTACCCCGCGACCGTACGGTATACCTACCCCTGAGATTCGGAACCCGGGGCTCCGGCCGAGAGGAAGCTTTCACCCCTCTGCACACAGCCTCTATCCCTCACACACGGCGCTGCGTCTCCCTCCGTGACGCAAGTTGCTCGAAGTGCAGGCCGCAGCGAGCTGATGAAGGGCGTGGGTGGGCCGAGCTCGACGAAGTTCTACGAGGCGTGGACGCACTTTGTCAAGGCTCTGAGACGAGCCGAGATTGGCCGAGATGAGCCGAGATTGGCCGAGGAGCCGAGAGGAGCCGAGAGGACACCGCCACGCGAATCTCGCCGGATCTCGCCGGATCTCGCCGGATCTCGCCGAATCTCGCCGAATCTCGCCGAATCTCGCTCCACAGGCGTCGCGCTCCTACCCCGGCACTGTCACACACGTCGCCCAAAAGGAGCCGAAGCCGGTCGCGATCTACGCGCTGCACATGGCCGCTGCCGAGGCACAAGATCCCCAGCGCCACCCCCTTCAGACAGTGCGATCTTGAGCGCACCATCGTCCGGGTCAGGATCCTGCGCGCCCCTCTTAGGATTCTGGGCGCCGGGTCTCCCCGTCCGCGCAGCCTGTGCGGCGAGTGAGGCTGGGCGTGGCGACGCCGTTCCGACGCGCCGGCTGTGACAAAGAAGGGGGGGCGGCAGCTCTTCACGGCGCTGCGGCTGTGGACAGGCGACCGACCTGTCCGACGCGCACTTTGTGGCGGTCGTGCCGGCGGCATCGCTCTGCTTCGACGGCGTGCAGGTGTGTGGAAGGTGCTCCTATTCACAGCTGCACTGTTCACAGCTGGACTATTCACAGCTGCACGTGTGGAAGGTGCTCTCCGCGAAGATGTTTTCGCAAAATGCAAAGGACGCGGGCGGGGTCGTGCTCGACTTGCTCGGAGACTCACAAGTCGGCGGGTCGCCGGCGGGCGGATCGGACGAGAAGCTCCAGCAGCGCCTCGCCGAGCAGTCAGACAAGGTTGTCACGGGAGAGTCCGCCATCAAGGACCCGGTCTCACGGATCGCGTCGGAGTACTCAGCGGAGAAGGACACCCCACACCCCTCGCCGAGCGGCGGGACGGTCCCACCTTTCTTTGTCGGACCCGCGCATTTCTTTTTCTGTAGGACCCCACCCTCGTCAAGCGCCTCCGCCAGCAGTCCGAGAAGGTGGAGACGGGAGAGTCGGCCATCAAGATGCCCGAGGCGGCGGAGGCGCCGCCCAGCCCCGAGGCGCCCGACTTTGAGGGCGGCGGCGGCGAGTCGCAGGCGGAGATTGCCAAGAAGATGTTTACTCAGTGAGGGCGCCAGGCTGGCCGCCTCTTAGTCTTACAGGCGCGGGCGGTGTCGCGGGGTGTGTGTCACGTGTGAGGTGTGTGTGTGGCATCTACAAAAACCCCGGTCCTACTAATACTGACGTATTACAAATTTGGCCATTGATTTTTATACGGGTAAGGTAAGGTAAGGTAGACTTCTCCACACACACGAGGTGGTCTGGTGGGGCAAGGGGGGGCGACCCTCGCGTCTCCACGTCTTTAACGACAGGAGCCCCACGGCATTCACGAAGTGCAAGGCCCGGTGCGCGTTGGGTGAGCGGTGTGTGTGTGTGTGTGTGTGTGTGTGTGTGTGTGTGTGTGTGTGTGTGTGTGTGTGTGTGTGTGTGTGTGTGTGTGTGTGTGTGTGTGTGTGTGTGTGTGTGTGTGTGTGTGTGTGTGTGTGTGTGTGTGTGTGTGTGTGTGTGTGAGGGGGGGGTGTCACGTCACTGCATCCTCCGCCGGTTCCTCCCGTCGCCTCTTCTTTGTTCGAATGTGAACGATAGCGGTCACGCCGTAGCTCGCGCATAGAAGCAGGAAGCTAGACAGAGGCCGCATCGCGTTCGCTGTATACGTTTTACCCAAAACCGGAACCAAAGACACGAATCTCCAATCCATAAAGGGATGAAATCCCTTATGGATATAATCGCTAAATTATCTCAGGAATATAGTGTGAATGCCCGGGAACAGCCCCTCCTGGCCCGAGTGCGGGGCGCGAGGGACAAACAAATTCAGAGGGCATCGCAAATGCATCAAACACACCGCATATATCGGCGGCACGAAAACGTCCCGCATGGGGCATGGCCCATGCCTGGCCTCGAGTCTGCTCGTGCTGCCGCTATATGATAGCTAGGCAAAATCGAGGAAACCGGCAACATCCCGGGCCTTTTCCAGGTATACCCGGGTTTTTCCAGGTATACCCGCAAAAATACCCGGTATTTTGCCGATTTGGCTGATTTTGGGCCCAAACCAGCCTCAGACTCGGCTCAGAGCCCGGAAAATTTGATGGTTTCCCCGGGAAAATAGAGAGGAAAAGAGAGGGTGCTGTAGAGAAAAAAGGAAAGGAAAAGAGACGGGGTGCGAGAGGAAAAGTATATAAAGCCTAGAGAGAGAGAGAGAGAGAGAGAGAGAGAGAGAGAGAGAGAGAGAGAGAGAGAGAGAGAGAGAGAGAGAGAGAGAGAGAGAGAGAGAGAGAAGCGGAGAGAGCACAATCAATCACAATCAATGCACAATGGATGGTAGGTCGGTCTCTACAATAGGAAGGCGAGGGAAGGGCAAATTTTCCACAGGGGGGGGCGGGGGGGGGGGGGGGGGGGCTCCACGTCTGTCTCACGACCTCAAGCCTTTCTGCAGAGAACGGATCTTGGAGGTTGGAGCACTTGGAGTGCGGTCAGCAACCGCACGCCTAGGCGCTAGGGCCGGGGAGCTAAGAAGCGCACCCAGCGGGCCGGACGATTGGCATCGGGCTGCGGGCTACAGAGCCCTGACTGACCCTGGCTGGGGGGTGGGTGCGCGGTCGCAGGCAGGGGGGCCAACACGGACGGGCGGGGTCTCCGAGGGTTGGTTAGTTCTGCGCTGCCGGGTTTTCCCCCTTAGCTGCGGAACGCCCCCTGTTCTCGAATATGGACACGGACACGACACTAGTGTGATACCAGAATATGAACGGCTTGGTCACTTCGCTCAGTTTGTTTCAGGAGTGCGCACGTCCCTCCGCGCTAAATCGCTCTTGCTGCTTTGTGGCACCACGCACGTATGTCTCGTGTCGGCGTCGCCATCGCGGTGGGTGCGGGCACCGCGGTGGTGCTGTTTCTCTACGGACGCAAGCGGCACTTCTACAAGCGGCACTTCTACGAGATTGGCACCCCGGGCGTGCCGTGGGGAGCCAGCGAGCGCGCAGCCTGGCTCAAGCACGTCGGTGCTGCCAAGCGCTCGTACATGAAGGAGGTTGTAGACAAGCTCGAGCCACTCAAGCAGACGTTTGACGTGGTGAAATACGGCGAGCTGTCACAAAATCCGAGCCGGTACCCGCTCTTCTGCGTGAAGACAAAAAATTGGGACGAGCGCAAGCCGTGCATGCTCCTCACCGGAGGGGTTCACGGGTACGAGACCAGCGGTGTGCAGGGCGCGCTGCTGTTTCTGCAGGAGAACGCGCAGCACTACAGCAAGTACTTCAATATCGCGGTGTGCCCGTGCATTTGCCCCTGGGGATACGAAACAATCCAACAACACTTGGCACGCGGGACCGCTTTTTATGGCCTGCCCCCCCCAGAGTTTCCATCGCGCGCACCCCCCGCCCTGTCTCTCGTTTCTTTTCCTTGTCTACAGCACACTCTTGTGTCCTGTCTAGTTCCTCAAAGAGACGATAAGAATTTTACAACGAAACTCCCTCGCACGACACTGCTCACTGGGCACGGGGATGGCGCGCACTGGCACTAACACAGCTACACAGGTACACAACGGGAGCCGCCAAGCGACTCCCGCGAGGGCGGCGAGGCACTTAGCTCCGTGCACCCGACCGCCCTCGCCGCAGGCAAGCTCATTCACAATCTGCTCTACGATTGCCGTGTGAAGAACGACTGAGATACGCTGCTTCTGCAGCCCTACCCAATTCTTAGTGGTCCAAGTCACCTCATCGAGGTACTGGGCCTGCGTCAGCTTGTTCTGTAGTACGTTCGCCGCCTTCCAGAGGATCTCGCGGACCCCCTTCCCGGACCCGCCGAACGATTCGAACAGCAGCAGCTGCACGTCGACGCCCTTGTCCTCCCTGGCGTAGCGATAGTCCCCGCCGTAGGACGGTATGCGGCGGTCGCCGCCCACCATCCTGGAAAAGAAACGCTGACCAGTTCGCGGGTGCCGCCTCTGTGACGCAGCGGCTGCAGCTTCGCACCGCTGGCCACCAGGCCCGTCGATCGAGAGACAACATACACATACACATTCATTCATGACTCTCAGTCAGCGCTTTGATCCCAATCATGACACATGTGTGACTCGCCTAGTGTGGAGACGCCGTGTACCGTGGGGCCTTGTTGTCCTAGCACGGGAGAGTATTTGTGTGGACCGGAGGTAACAGCAGCAGCAACCGCTGGAAAAGAAACGCTGACCAGTTCGCGGGTGCCGCCTCTGTGACGCAGCGGCTGCAGCTTCGCACCAGGCGCGCTGGCCACCAGGCCCGTCGATCGAGAGACAACATACACATACACATTCATTCATGACTCTCAGTCAGCGCTTTGATCCCAATCATGACACATGTGTGACTCGCCTAGTGTGGAGACGCCGTGTACCGTGGGGCCTTGTTGTCCTAGCACGGGAGAGTATTTGTGTGGACCGGAGGTAACTGCAGCAGCAACCGCTGGAAAAGAAACGCTGACCAGTTCGCGGGTGCCGCCTCTGTGACGCAGCGGCTGCAGCTTCGCACCAGGCGCGCTGGCCACCAGGCCCGTCGATCGAGACATCCGTCACCCCCCCCCCCCCCCCGCCCCGCTTCCCCCTGCCCGGCACGCGCCTCCACCGGCCACGCTCGCTCTCGCCGTATCTCGCGCCGCCCCTTGCTGACGCGCGATACCAACTGCCGCGGCAGACACCTGGCAGAGGCACTGCCGGCAAACGGCATGGCGGAGGCGCAGGTGCCGGCCGCGCGCCCGTCCCGCCCGCAGCCGCTCCGCGCGCACCGCTGCGGATCGGCCTCGTCCGCTCCGCTCTGCAGCAAAGAGGGGCGGCGGTGATGGAGGGGACGGGGTACAGCGATCACTGCCCTGTCCCCCCGCAGGCGGCAGCGCCGGAGGAGTCGGCTCCGCAGGAGCTCAACGGCCACGCGGAGGGCGCGCCCGAGGCGCTGGGCGGCGCGGATTCGCTCGACGCGGGCATGCAGGCGCTCAGTGTGGGCGACAACGGCGCGGGCGGCGAAGGCGTCGCCGGCGACGGCGTGAATGCAAACGGCGGCTCGCCGATGATGCGCGGCGGCGACGTGCGCGCGCGCGGTGGGCAGCACACGCAGGTGTACACCGTCGAGGGCGACACCGTCGTCCGGCTGCACCAGACCAACGTCGTCACCGTGCGCGCTGATGGCGAGGTTGCGCTATCGTCCGGAGGGTGCGCTGCAGCAGCCGCGGCCAGTTGGCCTCCTCCGCTTCCGCAAGCGGTCGGCGCCTCACCGCGCGCGCCGGCGCCCGCGGTGGCAGGTGGCGGACGCACCAGACGCTCAAGGGCATCAACATGGCGCTCAAGGCCTTCGCGCCCGGGCTGCAGGTGCGGCGCTGCAGCTCCGTCTTCCCTCCGCCCACCCCATTCTGCAGATGGCTTACAGAGAGATGGCCCGACACGCGTCCGCACCGACGCGACGCGCCTCGGCTCGCAGGTGATGGCCGATGGCCACGTCGCGGAGGGCAATTGGCGCGTCACCAACGGCCGCGACTGGTCCGTCCACTTCTTCGACGGCGTGTCGGTCCGAGACGCTCCCGAGACGCTCCCGAGACGCTCCCGAGACGCTCCCGAGACGCTCCCGAGACGCCTCCCCTTGCCCGCCGGTGGCGCGCGCCGTCCGACTCGACACGGAGGGAGTCGCTGCGCGCGCGCCCATCGGCCCACGCCTATTTGCTTTCCGCTGCTCGTCACCACGAAACCGCTGGACACACAGGTGCCGGGCGCTGCGCCCCAGAACTTGGCCGCTCAGGTGCCCCCCCCACCCCCTCCAAGCCCCCCTTCAAGCCCAATGAGTCCAGCCCCTCCGGCCCCCATTCCATTCCATCCCTCGTTGGGGATCCATCCCTTGCGGCCGCCACCCTCCTCGGTTTTTGCCGCCCCCCTGCCCCCCTTGGCGCCGCCGCCCTTGCCGCCGCCGCCCTCACCGCTGCCGCCTTGGGGTCTGCCGTCCCCGGCAGCTGATCCCCGCCTCCGACCCGGCAAACCGAGCCCTTTTCACCGCCGGGGCCCCTCGGGTTCCCTCGTGCCACAGGCTGCCGCCATGCCGGGCCTCTTTGAGCAGATGATCATGCAGGCGGGCGGGTTTGACGGCATGGTGCGACGAATCATCCCAGACG
>NW_005200931.1:252568-264688 GCF_000372725.1 Emiliania huxleyi CCMP1516 | reverse complement strand
TGCCCGTCTCGCTGCCCGGTGCCGCCTCACCGCCTCACCGTGGCACCTCCGCACCCTAAGCGCCACCATGCCGTGCCCTTGACCTGTCCACGCCCCGCCCGTAGACGCCTCAGTTCATGGGCGCGATGCCGCCGGGCAGCGTGCCCGGCTCCGCATCCCCCAGCGCCGCCGCCGGCGGGGCAATGGGTGGAGGCTACATGGGTGGAGGCTCGGTCTCGCCCGGTGGCCGCGGTGGCGGTGGCGGCGGCGGCGGCGGCGGCGGGAAGATGCAAGGCAAGGGCGGCGGCAAGATGGGCGGACGCGGCGGCGGCGGCGGTGGCGGCGGTGCCGGCGGCGGCAAGATGGGGGGCCGGCCCGATCTGCCGCCGGGCCCGCCTCCGCCAAAGCCCGAGGAGGCGGCGACGAACCTCGAGGCGTACGACGACATCCCCGTCGAGGCTTCGGGCGAGGACTGCCCCAACCCGGTCGAGCAGTTTGCCGAGCTGCAGCTGCACCCGCAGCTGATGCACAACATCGAGGTGGCGCGCTACATGCGGCCGACGCCCGTGCAGCGGCACGCCATCCCGGTCGGCATCGCGCGCCGCGACCTTATGGCTTGCGCGCAGACAGGGTCGGGCAAGACGGGCGCGTTCCTCTTTCCTGTCCTGCACCAGATCATGGCGGCGCTCGACGCGGCGCCGGACATGCGCCCGCGCGGCTGCGCGGAGCCGCGCTGCCTCATCCTCTCGCCGACGCGCGAGCTGGCGACGCAGATCCACAAGGAGGCGCTGCGCTTCATCCAGCGCTCCAAGGTCTTCTCCGTCGTCGTGTACGGCGGCGCCGAGATGAAGACACAGATCAACGCGCTCGACCGCGGGTGCCACGTGCTCGTTGCGACGCCAGGGCGATTGGTGGACCTGATCGAGCGCGGCAAGGTGCGGCTCACGTCGATCGCGCACCTCGTGCTCGACGAGGCGGACCGGATGCTCGACATGGGGTTTGAGCCGCAGATCCGGCGCGTGGTGGAGCGGGAGGGCATGCCTCCGGTCGGGCAGCGGCAGACGCTGATGTTCTCGGCGACCTTCCCCAAGGAGATCCAGCGGCTCGCGTCCGAGTTCATGACGCGCTACATCTTCGTGGCGGTGGGGCGGGTCGGCTCGACGACGGCGCTCATCACGCAGTCGATCCACTACTGCGAGGAGAACGACAAGCGGCGGCTGCTCATCGAGCTGATCGCCGCCAACGCCGGCCGCACCATCGTCTTTGTGGAGACCAAAAAGGCGGCCGAGCACTTGGAGGAGTTCCTATACCGCTCGCAGATCCCGGCCACCTCGATCCACGGCGACCGCTCGCAGCGTGAGCGCGAGTACGCCCTCGCCTCCTTCCGGCGGGGACACCCGGCGGTGCTGGTCGCCACAGACGTGGCGGCGCGCGGGCTGGACGTGCCCGACTGCATGCATGTGATCAACTACGAGCTGCCGCGCGACATCAACTCGTACGTCCACCGGATCGGCCGCACGGGCCGGATGGGCAAGCAGGGCGTGGCCACGTCTCTCTTCTCGCCGCTCAACCGCCCTGTGGCGCGCGACCTGGTCACGCTCCTGCAGGAGGCGAACCAAGCTTGCCCCGACTGGCTCGTCGCCATCGCGGAGCAATCGGGCCACGGAGGGGGCCGCGGCTATCAGGGCCGCGGCAAGTTTGGCGGCCGCGACTACCGCTCCAACGCCCAGGTGCGGCGCTACCAGCACTCGGCCGTCGGCGCGATGCCGGGCTACAGCCAGGGGTACCAGCAGGGCGGCTACATGCCGCAGCAGGGTGGGTACTACGGCGGCGGCGGGTACATGCAGAGCAAGCAGGGCGGCCACTACGGCGGCGGCGGCGGCGGGTACGGCGGCGACGGCGGCGCCGGCGGCTGGGGCGGGTACGGGCAGCAGTACGCGCAGATGCCATACCAGCAGCAGCACTATGGAGCGCGTGGCGCGGGAGGCGGCGGCGCGTACGGTGGCTACCAGGCCTCGCCGCATTACCAGTACTACAATCAACAGCCGGCGCAGGGCGGCGGCGAGGGCGGCTCCCCTGCGATGATGCCGATGGGGATGGTGTGGCAACAGCAGCAGATGCCCCCAGGCGGCACCGCCGGCCACGAAGGGCACTACGCGGGGTACGCCCAGTGAAGGGAGGCAAGCCTTGCGGCGAAGGGCCGCGCGCGCGGGGGGGGGGGGGGGCGGGGGCGCGCCTCGCGCACGCCCAACCCCGGCGGAAACGTGCGGCAGCCAAGACACGGAACCGCCCAGAGAGACGAACGGGGGGAAGTCAGCTCAGTGTTTGTAATTTATGTGCGGGGCGAGCCCCCCAGGGGGGGGGGGGGGGGGGGGGCAATCGGTCGGCTTGTTGGTGCGGACAGGGAGGCGAGAGGCTCGCATCTTGTCGCGGCCGCGACTCGTGTGCGTCAAAGTGCCGCATGTGCACAATTCACCCAACGACATGCGAGTGTCGCGTATTTTGTGAGAGAGGTGAGCGGGGGGAGGCGCGGGTGCCGGCGTGTATTTGGAAAAAGATGCGATGCCAAGTATACAAGTGAGAAAAAGACTAAAGAGGTACACCGCACAGACTTTGAGACTATACAGTCGGGCCGATGTGTGTGTACCACGGGGTCGGGTGTGCGTGAGAGCAGCACGGCCACCGAGACCCAGCGACATACATGCACACACGCGAAATGCAAAGCAGTGTGTGCGCACGCGGCACGCGCGCACCACACTCCGTCAGTGCCAAGTGTGCGCACGCGGCCCGCGCGCGCACCACAGCATACACCTCAGGTCGTCACAGCAGACAGCACCACACGTGGCGGTTTGTCGTCATCACGTACCTCTCGCAGTCACGCGCGGCCAACGGCAAGTGTACACGATAAGAGCCATGCAAGCAAGTCCAATGGCAAGCGCTGCATGCGGACCCCCCCCCTCCCCCCCCGCGCCTCCAGATGCGTCCAAGAAGCGAGTTTGCTCACGCAAATGCAGGGGAGAGCCCCGGGCCTGTATCAACCGTCAGCTCCGGCTGGGCGGCGGTGTCGTCGCTGTCGCTCTGAGGTATGTCGGGCGAGCCAGATCGCGAGCTGGTGGACCGAGAGCTGCCGGACCGCTTCCCATCCGCCGGCAAGGCATCGGGGAAGAAGCGCGTGAGCAGCATCTTCACCAGCCCGGCTCTGTCCTCTAGCGAGCCGGACCCAGCCACCGCACGCAGCGTCATGGTCGGCCACCGCTGCAGTAGCACGCTGGGCTTGCCATTCAGCTTGAAGAGCAGTACTAGCCGGCGCACACATTCGGAGTGCGATCCGTCTGTGGAGGCATTGAGTGCTAAGAGGGCCGAGGTGAGCGTGTCGGTGTTGCACGAGCGGAGCCTGCCACTCCAAGTCTCGACGAAGCTGCTGACGGGGCGCGTGCGCGTCGGAATGGCCGGGGGGGGGCGTGATCGCGGCCCCCCTTCCGAGGGCGCCGCTGCCGAGGGCCCGCCGCTGCCAAGCCCGCCGCCGCCGCCCCAAGCCTCTGGAGATCTAGTTCGCGGGGGCGGCGTGGAGGGCGGATCCGCGGCGGGCGAGGATGCGGCGGCGGGACCAACAGAGGTCCCATCAGCGAAGCCCGAATCGTTTCCGGACATCGCCCCCGGGGGCCCTCCCCAGCTGGCGGGTGGCGCCCCTACTGCCGACGGCCCAACTCCGAGGGCGCAACGCTTCCTGATCGTCCGATCAAATGCGGCGCCCGAGTCTTGTAAAGGGCTCGAGGGGTACTCGAGGGGTATTGATGCGATCGAGATCGAATGTGAATCGCAAAAATGGTCAGTTCAAGTTTGTGTCTAGAGGGAAGGACAGGCGGGCGACATTTGACGACGTCGGGGATCACAATGTGACGACCAAAACGATCTTGGGGGCCAGGGTGAGACAACAACAGGTCGGGGTGCCACGCGGGGCACACCACAGGCGTATTCTAGAGGGGGAAAAGAAAATTCTAAAATTTTCGCGCAAAAATCTGGTTGTTGCACTGTTGCACTGGAATGGGGTCGACAAAGTATTTGGATAAATTTCAGATTACCCGGTTTTTGAGATTCGCCTCGCAGATCACCCGGCGTTTTTCAGATCACTCGGCGTCTGCGACTTTTTGCCTCGCAGATCACCCAACACGGCGAAATGTCGTTTCCAGGTGGGGCTCTCCTGCTCCTGACAAGGGACACGACAGGCTCGCAGCGCGGTGCGCGGTGGACTCCCACATCCACTGGCGGTCTCATCTCAGTCTAGCGACCTGCCTCCAGCTTGTCGCTGGCAGTCTCTCCTACCACAGGCACACTGACACAGGGGTGGCAGGGGCGGCGGCACGAGTCTCCCACATACTATGCGGGCCTCACTAGAGGTGCGGCCCGTCTGAACCACAGCGTGTCCCGACTCGACTGCCGGCGTCCCAGTCCGGGGGTGTTTCTCTTCTTATCCGTTACCATGTAGAGCAACGCCGAGGGCGGGCCCTTTCGGGCTCGGGCCGCCCTCTCGCCCGCACCTCTGCGGGGCTCGCACGTGGCAGCGACTCGACTGGTCGCGTCAGCCCCTTTGTGAAGCCTGACACGCTATCCACTGCTCAGGCCATGCCTGACACGCCCACCAAAGCCTTGGAGTCTTCCGAAATTCGGGATCTCCTACATGGCGCTAAACAAGAAGCTGATGCAATGGTGACGGAATGCAGTTTCGACCGTGCCGCCGCCCTCGACGGGCTTGCGGCGAACCTGGCCACTCTTCTCGAGTGGAGCCGACTGCATCACAGCGATGGCATCGCTTTCTTCCTCACTACGAATTGCGCTGTCTACATAGATAACATTGCGCCCACTGTTTGCTGCACCCAACACGATGCGGTGCGCTGCGCGCGCTACGAGCTGAAGCTGCTCAAGACGCGTGCCTTTGCCGACTTGCTCGAGTTCGTCGCCGATGACAGTCAGTCACCCACCGCCGATGATTTTGCGCAGGTCGGAACTGTCCACAAGACGGTCTCTGAGAGACAGGCTGCGGTTGTGGCCGAGATCGTCGTCTCCCAACGCGTCATCAAGCGGATCGACAACCTTGTCACCGAGGCGCTTCTCAAGGCCTTCTTTTCCGACGACGCGCTGCGGGCCATCTACCGCGAGAAGGCCGACAAGGTCAGTGGCGCTGGTGGCACTTCCGTTGCCCTTTTGGCTGCAATCCGCTCCGACATTGCTGGAGTTCGGCCGAAGCTCCAGAGGATCATCCTCGAGACTGTCGGCGTCAAGCCTTTTCTAGCTGCTGGTTTTGGCACTCAGAGTGGACGGGTCCACTCCGACTTTCGGCGGCGTTACCGCCGCCTCACCCGGGCCAACGATTGGCTCGAGGACGAGCGGCTCAATTCCACACAGCTTACTGCGCTCCTCCACAAGTTCCTCTCCGAGCTGACCAGTGCGTCTTTCCGATCCGACGTCGACGCCACGCTGAACGCCATCGTCTGCGCGATGCGCAGCGCCGTCATCACGGACATGGATGAGGCCGCGGTTCTCGACTCGACTGCCGGCGTCCCAGTCCGGGGGTGTTTCTCTTCTTATCCGTTACCATGTAGAGCAACGCCGAGGGCGGGCCCTTTCGGGCTCGGGCCGCCCTCTCGCCCGCACCTCTGCGGGGCTCGCACGCGGCCTGTGCGTGTCCTCGCCCTTGAGGGGGGAGGGGAAGGGGCTGTGTGTCTGTGCATGTGTGTGTGTGTGTGTGTGTGTGTGTGTGTGTGTGTGTGTGTGTGTGTGTGTGTGTGTGTGTGTGTGTGTGTGTGTGTGTGTGTGTGTGTGTGTGTGTGTGCGTGTGCGTGTGCGAGCCGCCCTGAACGCCACGAGCGCGCCGCGAGCGCCGTAGCGCCGGCGAGCGCCGTCGGCAGCGCGCGACCGCCACCCAAAAGCGGAGGTACATCAGGAGCCGCAGCCGGCCTACTCCTCGCGGAGCGACGCGTGGCGCGCGACGCGCGCGCGTGCGCGTGCGCGCCCAGCCGAGCCCTAGGCCGTATGCCGTCTGCCGTCTGCCGTCGGCCGTCGGCCGTCGGCCGTCGGCCGTCGGCCGCCGCCGCCGCCGTAGCGGCGGCGAGCGCTCGCCTTTTGCGCGACGCGCAGTGTGGACGCGCGTCGCCCGGACGTGCCGGAGCCGGTCCGGCGCGCGCGCGGGCGGCCAGCGCCTGTAAACAGACAGCTGCCGCCCACACGTTCAAAGGTGCATTAGGTTATTTTTGAGCTTAGCTTCGATGTCATGTACAAATATTTATTTTTCCTCATTAGCAATTCCTCCCATGCTGGCGGTGCCAATGTTCCTGCTCGGCCTCGTCGCCACGCCACAATCCGCCACATCGCGCCACGTCCTCTCGCGTGCAAGCTCGCCCACCTGCAGCATCGAATCGGAGACGGCCGAGACTCAGAGCGGCACTGCGCCAGCGAAACCTCCAGCCGAGCCTGGCTTCTTTGCTGGCTTCGGCGCCGCGGCTGGCCTGGTCGCCGCCCCGATCCTGCTCTTCAGCGTTTACAACGTCGCAGCCACCGGTGGCGGACTCGATCCCGGGCCTTATGGCCTTCTGGGTGCTATCGAGGGCGTGTCATACCTCGCTGTCGTGGGCATCGCCGGAGCGGGTCTCGTGAGCAAGGCGAGCAAGGGCACGGGGCTACCCGCGGGCCCGCTGGGGCTGCTAGGCCTTTCTGAGGGCCTTTCCTTCCTCTCGCTTCTGCTGGCGGTCCTCGTGTTTCCGCTCAAGGAGTTTGGGGTGGTCGGCGACCCGCAGACCGCCGCGGTGGATGTGCCTGCGCTCGCCGCGGCCGTGGGCGAGGTGGTGTCGCCGCTGGTCGCGTCGCTCGTCGCCGCGGTGACCAGCGCCGTCGAGCAGATTGACCTGCCGCAGGTCTGCAGCTCGCTATGGCCAGAGGGACACCTGGACTCGGCACACCCGACAACGCCGCGCCCGCAGCTCACTGCCGTGCGCATCCCGACCGCTTTCGCCCCGGAGAGATGGTCTCACCCTGGCTTCCCTGCCGCTAGGGGTCACTCGACGGCGGCAGTCTCCCGAACCTCTCCGCGGTAATCTCTTCGCTCCATCTGCCAGACAGCCTGCCCTCCCTCCCCGAGGGCCTCTCCCTCCCCGAGGGTCTCTCTCTTCCCTCCCTCCCCGACGGCCTCTCCCTCCCCGACGGCCTGCCCTCCCTCCCGTCGCTGCCCGACGGCGCGGCGCCCGAGCCCAACGCCCCGGCCGTCCCCGTGTCGCTGGGGGAGTGACGAATGACGTCGCCATGTGTTTTTTTTCTATGATCAGACTGACTGACTGAGAAAGATCGATGTAGAGGCTGGGCGTGTGTGTGTAGCTTGTTGCACGAGTATACGTACGTACGTACTTTTAGCTTACTGGGAGAAAAGGGAGAGGGGGTTGTGTTCTCTAGGCCCCTAAGGGCGCTACGCGCGGCGTGAGAGCTCGGAAAGAGTACCTCAAGAATCGTAGTCTTTATTAGTATCTTGGTACTTGGAGCACTTGTGGAGATGGAGTGCAGTCTGCAATCTCACATCCATAGAAAAGAAGGCTCACCGCCTGGGCCGGAGGCGGTGGTCCGATAAGCAAGTAAAAAACGGAGGGGGGGGCCTGCGCCGGAGGCGGTGTCCGATAAGCAAGTAAAAAACGGAGGGGGGGGCCTGCGCCGGAGGCGGTAGTCCGATAAGCAAGTAATAACATTGTGGCGAAGAAAGTGGGGAAATCCGCGTCACGCGGCCGTCCTTTGCGGAGTGAGTGCGTCCGCTGAGCCGCGGTGACACCGGCCTGCGTGCATGCCCTCTCCCTGCGAGTCGCTGCAGCAGCTTTCCAACCCGCCAACCCCGCACTACAGGCGCAGCATGCGCGCCCTCGCTCTCGTGCTCCTCCCATCGTTCGTCGGGGCGCCCTACGTCCTGGGCCAGGATGATCCAACGGACGCCGAGCTGCTCTGCTATGGGCGGCGCTACTCCGATCTACAAAAGGCCTTCGGATCACACATTGGGATGCTGCGCAAGCACTGGAACGACTACGGACGGTCCGAGCGGCGTAACCCACTCTGTGAGCGGGATTGGCCCGAGCTGGTGCATCGGAGGATGGGCTCGTGGCTCGTCTCGGCGCTCGGGATTTCCCGCGGGGGCGCTACAGCACCCGAAGCTGATCGGCCGTGCCCGCGCGTCGAGCCTCCCCAGCTCACGGGAGACGAGCCGCCCGGCGAGCGGCCGCTGCTCTCGTTTGAGGTATGCGGCGGCCTGACCAACCAGCGGATCGCGCTCGTGCAGGGGCTGCTCATCGGCAAGCTCACCGGCCGCGCTGTCGTGCTGCCCTTGCTCAACCCGAACGGCCGGCAGCGGCCGGACAGCCTGTACGCCGAGGACCGCGAGCACATGGTGGACTTCTCGACCTTCTACGACCGCAATGCGACCGAGGCGGCGCTGCGGCGGCTCGGCATCCGGCTGGCCAGCTGGTGCGCGCTTTCGCCGCCTACTTTCGCGAGCGCGCTTGGCCCTCGCTCCTCATGCGCGGCGCTCTCGCTGCGCTCTCTCCCTGCTCATGGGACCTGATGCCGCGCCACCTCTGTGGCCGCTCCATCCTCTCTGACGGCGCCAGCCCTCCGGCTGCGCCATCTCTCTTTGGTTCCCACCCACCCTCTCCTTGGTGGCATGCTAAGCTCTCACGCTAGCATGGGATCCACCGTGGCTCTCACGGCGATGTCAGCTCGAGCCTCTGCTCGCGTAATGGGTCCTGTCGTCGGCCCATCTTACTTTTGCGATACAGTCTGTTTCGGGCATTAAGAAAACGTAGCATTAAGAAACCCTACCAAGCGATTTCCGCGAAAATCTAAGAAACCACGGCGCGCCGCAGGCGCGCCGGCTGGCAAACGCCGCAGGCGCGCAGGCCTGCAGGCCCGCGCCAGCGCCGGGCTGCAGCCGCAGCCCATACTACGCCTCCGCCCCCTCCGTCGCCTCCCCTTCCGCCTCGGCTGCCCCCGCCTCCGCACGTCGCCCTCGACACACACTCACCCAAGTCCCTCCGTTGATACAGTCGGTTGGCGTCGACGACCACAGACGACGCGGGAGTCTCCCCCGCGAAAAGAGGGGGGGGAGAAGTGGTCAGTTCAAGTTTGTGTCTAGAGGGGTACGCACACTGTGCAATATCACCCCAAACTGCAATACAAGGGAGACTCTAAAAAACCGCCCCGGGGGCAAGGCGCAAGGGGTAAGGGTAAAGGGTGTGGATGCTGGTATGAACAAAATCGGAGGCGCGACCCACTCAGGTCCCACTTCGCCACAGACGGTCCCGCGCCTCGCCGCTATGTTTGCGGCACGCCCCGCACCGTCCGCTGTGCCGCGTTTTTTGTCCGGAGTGAAAAGTCCAACGCGCTCGTCGGTGACGGTGTCCCTCAACCTGCGCCGCGCTCGGCGAACCTCGACAGCGCTTTCGGTGGCATGCAGCTCTTTGCGACAGAAGCCTGGAGAGCAGCTCCTCTGCTGCTCACACACTCTGCACAGCTGACACAGCCTACTGTGCGGCTGCCACAGCTGTGACAGCGATGGGCTCGCCCTCACTGGCCCTCAGTCACTTGTGCTGCGGCTTGTGTGAGCGACACTGCTCGGCGACTCGGCGACTGCCGGCACACTGTGAGACCATGGGTGTGAGGTAAAACCACGCTACCAGCGCTTGGTCACATCAGCCCTGAGGTCATATCCTTCTCCTCTGTTGATGGTAACACTTGTCTACTCGCTGGAGCCGAGCAGGAGGGCTTGGCGCACAACCCCTGTTCAACTCACCCTCCACCACTGCGACCCCGTAGCCAGGCGTGAACGTCAACCTGTGTGAACCTCGCACCGCACATATTCTCTCTATCTGCTATCTCTCTCCCCTGTGGCTTCGGTCTTCGGAGAGGCCTGCACACCCTCTCGAGCCTCGTGCCGACACCCACGGCTGGGCTCGCACGTCGCACGTGGCAGAGGGCAGGTCTTGGTTTTTTCACTAGCTTTTCGCATTTCGGACTTTTCGGCGTCTGAGACTCTGAGTGTTATTAAGGTAAGGTAAGGTAAGGTAAATTCCTCCACACACACAAGTGGTGGGGCAAGGGGGGGCGACCCTCTGCATCTCTCTGAGTTATACGGGGTGTGGACCCCCTGAGTTGACCAGGGGTTGTGCGCCGGGCCCTCCTGCTCGGCTCCAGCCAGTAGACAAGTCTTGTCATCAACAGAGTAGAAGGATCTGACCTCGGGGCCGATGTGACCAAGCGCTGGTAGCGTGGTTTAACCTCACACCCATGGTCTCACAGTGTGCCGGCAGTCGCCGACTGTCGAGGTTCGCCGAGCGCGGCGCAGGTTGAGGGACACCGTCACCGACGAGCGCGTTGGACTTTTCACTCCGGACAAAGACGGCGACACGCACACGAGCTGCGGCCGTGTCGCCGTCTTAGCGGCGAGGCGCGGGACCGTCTGTGGCGAAGTGGGTCGCGTCCCCCGATTTCCTCAACTCACGGTCCGCTCTGTATTCTATAGATACGAAAGAGTTTACACGCGAGCCCACGCGAGCCCACGCGCCGCACACACGCACACGTGCGGACATACCGAGTGGGGGGCACCACACGCGGCACGCAAGAAACGAGACACCGCAGACCCCAAGTACCCAGCCAAAGTATGTTGTACACAATCATCTCGACGGCTCACCGCCAGTCACGTCCGGTTTGCTCTCGCTTCGCGCGCGACCGAGCTGCCACGGAAGATCTCGCCCCCATGGCGCCCCACGCATGCATGCATGCACACCGTGTAGGGCTCACAAAAGAGCGTGCCGGGGCTCACGCAAAAGTTTTAGCCCCTCAGCCAAACAGGCTGGAGGTGACAGCCGCCTGCCGGATCGAGCAATAGCAGGAGAGGAAGATGCC
The DNA here is from genome assembly GCF_000372725.1 of Emiliania huxleyi CCMP1516. Classification (NCBI taxonomy): domain Eukaryota; phylum Haptophyta; order Isochrysidales; family Noelaerhabdaceae; genus Emiliania; species Emiliania huxleyi. Next base: position 253,783 of record NW_005200931.1, on the reverse strand, counting down.
GATCGCGGGCGCCCAGTAGAGGGTGCGCGCGCGCGCGCCCTGCAGGAACCCCATCGCGCCTATGGGACATGTCTCGGAAAGGTCGTGAACGCGCCCTGGTCGTCTCGCGGCGCGCTGCGGGAGGCCGAGCGCCGCTCTGCGCGTAGACCTCCTTGGCCATCCCGACGAAACCGACGGGGAGGGTGCACGCCTGCCCAAGGGGAGGGGGGGGGGGGGGGGGGCCACAAAAGGGGCGTTGGGGGCCAAACCCTCGAGCCCCAGGTCTCGGGACGCCTGCTGGCGCTGTGCGGGAAAGCTAGGTGGGGCAATGCGGGTGGCCGAAGGGCAGCGAAAAGCGCGGGCAGTGTGCCGCGGGCAAGCGGCCGTCGTGAGCTGGTCGCCACACGCCCCACGGGTAATGTCGGACCAGCTCAGGCAAGCTCGGGCAAGCTCGGGCATTTCTCGGCAAATGTCGGGTCAGCTCGTGTGGTTGCGCCTGCTCGTCGCACGCCTCGTCGACGCCCGTGCCTTGCGTGAGGATACGGATCGTGACCACGTCGGTCGGCGTGGTGAGGAAAGCGCCTACAGCCGCAAAAGGCGACGCCGCCGTCAGGCGCCCCCCGTCACTGGGCACTGCCCGCGAGGCGGGGAGTCTGGCGCGGGGGCTGAGGCGCGCGCCGATCGCGCCGCCCGTCGCTCCAAAGAGCGCCTCGGCGAGGAGGGTGTCCACGTCGACGACAATGTCGGGCGAGTTGATGATGTACCTAAAGGAGGGAGCCGCGCAGTCGGGGGCAAGAGCCCCCACGGGGCCACGGCGTGCGAGCGGAGGGGGGGGGGGGGGCGCGTCTTGAGCCCCTCAAAGATGGCGAGCTGGATCGCGCCGAAGGGCACATCCCTCCACAGCGACGAGCTCCACGCGCGCATCACGTTCGCGCGCCCCGCCGCCGTGCCGAGCACGCTGCGCACCTGCGACGGCGGCGTGTCCGGACGCATCACGGACGCGTCTCCCAAGGCCGCCCTTTCCGTGCCGAAGGTATGCTGCCGAGTCGGCCGTCGTCGAGTCTGCGCCCGACTGCAGCCTCGACTTGATCGCCTCGGCGGGCGCGCGGATCACCGACCCGACCGTCTCCCCCGCGGCGCCAGCGAGGAGGTACGCGACGAGCGGGTAGGGGCTGATTGCGGGGGTGGCGAGCAGCGCAGCCTTGGCAGCCTCGTACCCCCCTATTTGTGTGTGTG
>NW_005200931.1:248301-252468 GCF_000372725.1 Emiliania huxleyi CCMP1516 | reverse complement strand
CATGGCGCGCGCCGAGGTAGACAGCAGACGGGGGCCCCTCCTTGAAGAGCGCGCCGCTAAGGCCGGTGTACAAGTCGGCGAGGCCCTCCAGACTCCACGCGCCAGCGTCGGGGGGGGCGCCGCTCGTGAGGGTGGCCCCCGGCAGCGACTTCGCGCCGGCACTGCGTGACGGCCGCTCCTCGCCCCCCGCCGGCTACTCGCCGGAGCCGGACCCTCTTGACGCTGCCGCTACCGCTGCGTCTGCCGCCCCAGCCCGTGCCGCCCGCGCCGCCGCCGCCTCGGCCGCCTCGGCCTCCACCGCTGCCGCCGCTGCCTCTAACCTCCTCCCCGCCTCCTCTAACCTCCTCCCCGCCTCCGCACCCGCCGCCGCCGCCACGTGCGCCGCCGCCGCCGCCGCCGCCGCCGCCGCCGCTGCCGCGACGGCGTCGTCAGTCGCGAGCATCCCCGCCGGATCAGCGGTGAAGCCCTCTGCCAGGCCCGCCGCCTCCGCCGATCCCGCCGCCAAGTGCACCTCCGCCACCGCCTCCGCCGCCCCCTCCGCGGCGTCCCCACACACCGCCGCTGGTTCCGCCTCCGCCGCGCCTCCCCCAAACGCCGCCGCCTCCGACCCGGACGCGCCGCCACCGTGCGAGGGGGCGGGCGTGGGCGCGGCGCTGCTCGCACTCATCTGTATCCCGCCTCCACTGCCGCCCTCGCTGGCCGACCGCCGCGCCCGCTCCAGGCCGCCGCCGCCGCCGCCGCCGCCGCCGCCGCCGCCATCGCCGCCACTGCCGCCGCCGCCGCTGCTGCCGCCGCTGCTTGCCGCCGCCGCAGCTGCCGCCGCCGCAATCTCCCGCGTACGGAGCGTGTCGAGTGGGTGCATGATCGAGGTCGAGACGCAGGAGGCTCCAAAGGCGGCCACGTAGTTGAACCACGCCTAGCAGCCGCACACCGCGTGTCGGCACCGACCGGTGAGCCGCAAAGACACCTCGGCTCCTCTCGGCTCATCTCGGCTCCATCTCGGCTGCTGGGCGGCGGCTCGGCTCGATCTCGGCTGCAGCTCAGCTGGGGCTGGGCGGCGGCTCGGCTCTATCTCGGCGGCATGTCGTCTGCATCTCGGCGGCGTGACGGCAGGATCCGGAAGTGAATAATGAGTGGTGACCTCTGAGGTATCCCACGCACCGGCTGCGCGTTTAGCCTGGCAAGGAAGCGCTCCCGCGCCTCGATGTCCTGCGTGATCCTCGCCTGCCCTTCCAGCTCGCGGCGGAGGAACTCGGTGCTCTCCTCCCCGCGTTTGATGCGCGCCTGTGAGAGAGGGGGGGGGGCGGGAGGTGGAGACGAGGGACGGACGGGCGGACGGGCGGAGAGAGCGAGAGGCGGCGAGCGGGCGTCAGAGAGCAAGAGAGCGGGAGCGGAGGGAGGGAGAGGGGGAGAGAGGGAGGGCGGCGCTGGAGAGGTGAGCGAGGCAGGGCGAGGGGCCCGCGCCTCCAGCCCCTCCTTGTCGCGCGCCAGCGCCTCCTCCAGCTCGCGCGCCTACGGCAAGCCTCCCCGGGAGAAGTCCGGAGGCGCGGTGGGGTGGCGGCCGTGTCCCGTCTCTCGCGCCTTTCGCTGCCGGTCATCGACGGACCGCTTGAGCTGCGCGAGCTGCGCCTGTGGGAGGCGGGGGCGTGGGTCGGGGAAGGGCCCGCGCCTCCCGCGTGCGAATTGGCCGTCGACTTGAGGATCGAGAGAGGTGTGCGTGCGTGAGAGGTGCGGCCACAGAGGCTGCTGTGCTGGCGCCTCAAACTGCTCTGCGAGCGCCTCGCCCGCTGTCTGCTCGACGGGCTTCGCGCCGGCGCCGGGCCGCTCGAGGTTGATGCGGGAGCGCGCGGAGAGCGAGGTCAGGTTGCGCGCCGGCGCCTCCGGCAGCTCCACCCGCGCGCGGGACCCCCCGAGAGAGGTTTGCTGCTCCTCGAGGTCTCTGATCCGCTGCTCGAGCGTGACGATGTCGGCGCTGGTGGCGTCGATCTGCTGCTTGACGACGCGCTGCGCCTCGACGCGCTGCTGCCCTCGCCGCTTCTCCTGCTCGTACTGCTGCAGCAGCCCCGCCCGCTCCGCCTCGATCTGCAGCCTGAGCGCCTCTGCCTGCCGCGGCGTCAGCACCGACTCAATCTGCTTCCGCTTCTTGGGGGTGAGGTCCTGCAGCTTCTCGAGCTCGATGGAGCCCAGCACGGGCGGCGACGTGACTGCTCCCCGCGCCGAGCCGAAGCTCGCCTGCGCCGGCCGCGGCGCCAGCGCCAGCGATGCGGCCGCACCGCCGATCGCGAGAATGTTTCGCCGCGACAGCGAGCCGAGCGCGGGAGCGTCTCGCCACGGGCTCGGCTGCGGCAGCGCAGATGCATCCCGCAAGGGAGGTCGACCGAGCGCAGCAATGGCTGTGCCAGGGAAGAGCAGCCAGCCAAGAGCAGCCCGAGAATGGACCATTTCCGGATATTGCCCCCGGGTTTTGGCCTGAAATGGGTGGGGTGACCACCCACTGGTCAGATGAATAGCGTGCCGTCATCATCTGTCCAGCGTCCACCCATACCGCGTTGGTGTCCGATCCTGGCTGTTCTTCACCTTCCTACCCACATACACACAGATGAATAGTCCCCGACAGCGAGGGAGGATCCGGAGGGGAGCACCAAATAGGAGCCCCCCACTAGTGCGTCGATCCTATGATAGAAAGGCGAGAGAGATCGCCTTTGGTGCCCAGATAGATCGCCTTTGGTGCCCGTCTCATCCGCCGCTACTCCGCGCCGCGCTGCGCGCCCCCTCCCGCCTCCGCCTCCCCCTCGGCCTCGCTTTTGCAACATCCTGCATAGGAGGTCATTGCCTCAAATGTCAAAATCAGGGACACGGGGTGTCTGACACGGCGGGGCGCGCCGACACCGCGCACCGGCAGCGCCGGGCCCGGGGGAGCGGCGCTTTCTCTTGGCATTTGTGGGCTTCTCACGCAAAGGTAAGGTAAGGTAAGGTAAACGTCTCCACACACACAAAGTGGTGGGGCAAGGGGGGGCGACCCTCGCATCTCCACGCCCGGACACGGGCAGGAGCCCCACGGCATTCAAAGTGCAAGCACCGGCCCGGTGCCGTGGGTGAGCAACCTGCACCCCACTCCCTCCCTCCCAGACACAGGACCCACACACAACCCCCACAGCGTGGACGACTACGTGTTCAGAAACCACCAAGCAGCGAGGCGAGGGTGAAGGGGTAAGGGGCTGTGTGGGGCAGAATCTACATCTGACTACTCCATCTAGCCTGGGGGGTCGGAGGAGGGGGGGGCAGAAAGGGTAAGATATGGTTGAAGCCAGCTAGCGGTCGGACGCCCTGTCGTCGGAATACTCCTCGGAGCCGGTGTCCTCGTCGTCGTCCTCGCCCGACGCGGAGATCGGGCGAGAGGTCTGCATCGCCTCGCCGGCTGTGAACCTGAACACGGCGTCGGCGCAAACGTAAGCAGCGCGTCCGACTCCGAGGCCCGAGAGCACGAGCGTGCAGCGTCGCCGCGCCGCATGCCGCGTGCGCCAGGCACCCGTAGCGGCGCCAGGAAAAGGGCCCCACGTCACGGTTTGCCCCGCCCGGAGGACAACAGGCTTTTTTTACAGATAGTCACACAGGGGGCGTGGCCTCCTCCCCCTCCTCCGCAACCATCGCTGCGCCTCGGCGCAAAGCCAAAGAGCGGGGCGTGCGCGGAGGCATGCACCGCCCCCGTATCCCTCTCGGGTTCGATTTACAGCACGGTGCCGGCGGCCGAGGCGATGCGGGGCCACAGGTCGGCGCACTCCTTGGCAACCGGGCCCGAGATGGCCGACCCCTTGAGGTCGCCCTTGACGTTGACAATCACGCCCGCGTTGTCTGCAGCGAGAGGCGGGCGGGCGGCGGGTGGGCAGGGGCGGGGGGTCGGCGGGAGGGGGGGGTGGAGGGGGGGGGGGGCGTTCTTGCACGGGGGCCAGTCTAATCACCGGGCGGAAACGGGACAGGGACCGGCCAGGCCGGCGGGGGGAACGAGAGGGACCCCCCTCCGACACGTCCTCTTCGTGGCGGAGTAGGCCCTCCTCCCCATGCGAATGCCCCGTGACCCTTCACCCCCTCTAGCTCCCTGAGCCTGCCATCACCCTTGGACAACCCCCTCGTAGCGTCTGACGCCGGTGACCCTAGACCCGGAAAGCC
>NW_005200931.1:231002-248201 GCF_000372725.1 Emiliania huxleyi CCMP1516 | reverse complement strand
GGGGGACGGGGTCGCCAGTCAGAACCTCTCCGCCCGACTTCCCTGCCCGGGCTCGGGTGGGAGCAGGCGCACATCGCTTCCAGGGAGGGGGGCGGGTTTTTTTCCACGCCCCACCCCCCCCTTAGCATGGGGTGAAGCCTCTGGGGGGGTCGGGCCCCCCCCCCCTAGCATGTGGTGAAGCCTCGGGGGGGTCGGACCCCCCCCCCCTAGCATGTGGTGGGCACCCCCCAGCAGTTCGTGGGCTAGGAATAGCCGCCAGAGAGCCGATTTTGCCCCAAAGTTGTGAAATCGTGGCTGAAAGTCCAATATCTTGGAGAATCTGACCAGTCTCAAGGCTCATGTAGCTCCAAAGGATGATTTCCCCCTCGAAAATGCTGCGAAATGAGGTGTAAAATCAAGGGCCCGGAGGGCCTTTGACCACGAGTCTCTGGGGGGTCCTCGGCCCCATGACCCCCCCCCCAGCATGTGGTGGAGGCGCTGGGGGGGTCGGGAACCCCCCCCCTCTAGCATGTGGTGAAGGTGTTCGCTGGGGGCGCTAGTCTGGGGCGGCGCGCACCCTCAAAGTAGATGTACCCGCCGCCGTCGACCCGCCTCCACGTCCGCCGCTGCCGCACCACCACCGCCGGCATCACCTTTTTGCGCAGCTCCGGCTTGCCCTTCTTGACAGTCGCCATCACCATGTTGCCGCACGTCGCGCCGGGAATCTTGTTGAGGCGGCCCTTGATGCCCTTGACCGAGATGATGTACAGGTTCTTGGCGCCGGTGTTGTCCGCGCAGTTCATCACCGAGCCCACGCACAGACCAAGCGTCGTGCGGAACTTGTTGCCCATCGAGCCGGCGCGACCACGCTTGGACATGGCGGCTCAGCGAGGAGTGCCTGAGGGGGGAGGGGGGAGGAGGTCGGCGCCGGCGACTGGGCCATGGATGAGCTCCGACATCGCGCGGCCCGGGCGGGAGCCGATCGCACGCGTCTTTGTCCCCGCCAAGCGCCCACTTTGCCCGTCGCTTTCCGCCCCCGCCGGGCGCAGCCGGGAGCCAGGCGAGAGCGCGGGGCGGCGGAGGAGGGCGCCGGCGACGGCGCGGTTCCACAGCGACGCCCCCGGTGCGCGTCGCCGCTCCCCGGCCGGGGCGAGTGGGGCAGGAGGAGTGAGAGCCTGTGCGGAGGCCCTGTGCGCGTGCCGCAAAAAAAATAGTTCGCGGGCCTCGGGGGACCCACAGCGCGAGGGAAAAAATCCGCCGCTGGGGGAAACCCGGAGCGCAGAACTAACCCTCGGAGACCCATGTTATGGCCCTGCACCGCGCACCCCCCCTAGGGGTCAGGGCTCTCTAGCCCGTAGCCCGATGCCAATCATCCGGCCCGCTGGGTGCGCTTCTTAGCTCCCCGGCCCTGGATGTGCGGTTAATGACTGCACTCCAAGTGCTCCACAAGTGTGCCTGTGGTAGGAGAGACTGCCAGCGGGAAGCTGGAGGCAGGTCACTAGACTGAGATGAGACCGCCAGTGGAGTTAAAAGAAAGGATAGATCTACCGGGTAGCAAAAAGGATAGAGGTCTGAATAGCTTCTCGACTGTGCGTGTGGCCGCACGGAAACATGTTGATGACGCCCATGGCACCGCGGTCGTCTATTTCATTGGTCGGGATCTCCTCGAGGCAGACCGGGCAAGTGGAGGTTGGGGCGATCTGCGAGGTCTGAATCTTCTTGAATCTTCTTGAATCTTCTTCGAGACGGTGACGGGTACTGTCCCGGCGGTCTCAGGCCCAGTGAGGTAGTGCGCCAGACCTCCCCGTATCCTGCTGAACGAGCTCCTCTTGTAGCTCGATCGGTCACACCGCCATCGCCGTCGGGGAGAGGGGGGACGACACTGCTTCGGCAGCGTGCACCTCGATCCTGTACCGTGTTTGTTATGACCCCACCCGATGAAAACACCAGTGAGGGTGGGCGAGACGATCGAGGGGTCCCGTACCATGCGGAACCGACCCTATCCAGTGCTCAAGTGCTCAAGGTGTGAATAGCTTCTCGACTTCTGTGCTTGTGCGTCTCGGGGTTGTGTTATCGGTCTGCGTGTATGCTGCTGCTCCTCGCCTCTTCGATCGGAGTGCGCAAGCTCGTCGTGCCTGCGGGCGCGGCGCTGCCGGTAGCCTCGCCGGGCGAGAACGAGCTGCGGAGGATCTTTGAGGCAGAAACTTTGGAGATGGACGTGTCTGGTGTGCGGTTGTGGCTGGAGGTGGGCGGCTGGCGGCCGCTCTCGATGCGGGACATGCGCCTCTCCGCCGCCCTCAACACGGGGTATCTCCTCCGCGTCGCGCTCGATCGGCCACGACTGGCAGAACTCGACGAAAACATCGGCGAGGCGCTTGGGCTGAGGCCGTCGCTGGAGCAGGTTGTGAGGGAGCGGCTCGACGGCGGCGGCGGCGGCGGTGGCGGCGCGACCGCGGGCGAGCCGTTCGGAGGGCGCATCCTAGCGTTTGTGCGCGGGACGGGAGTGGAGAGGGTGGTCGACCGGTTCTGGTGGCAGAAAGCGGTCCATCTCCAAAACACGTGCGCGGCCGTCCTCCGCCTCGCACCTCACCGCACGCTGTGAGGCAGCGTCCTCCATCCGTGCGTAGGTGGCTCTCCGACTCTCCCCTCGCCGCCGTCAGACGCTACGCGGCCGGCCTCAACGCGTCGGCGCAGCTCGACGGCCTCGCTCCGTTTGAGGTCAGCGATGGCGGCGGCGGCGGCGGCGGCGCAGGCGGCCAGCTGGTCGAGCGGGTCTCGATCGCGGACGAGGTGTCCATCGGCACAACCGGCGGCAAGCGGCGGCTCGCCTCGTCCCTCTTCCGCAAGTGCGAGCTCGTCGAGCCAACTTTCGAGCAAGTGCTCCTCATCTGGCGCCGCCGCCCGCCCGCCGCGGATCCGCCCCGCCGGTTGCTGCGGGACGCCCTTTCCGTCTTGGTTGGCCGGCGGCGAGGGGAGCGCGAGGGCGCTTTGGGGCAGCGGCGGCGATCCTCGCCGCCGTCGTCGCTGCCGTCGATTGAGATGGAGATCTTTGAGGAGGTGCCGATGGCCAACCTCGGCGTGGTCCTGCCAGGCTCGCGCGTGTGTACTGCGCGCCGACAGGTGCGGACAGCCTGCCCTCGAGCGGCCGATGCATGTGAGTAGGCTCGCGCGTGTGCTTCCGCGCGGCGGACGCGCTGCGGCTCGACACCCCTCCCCGCTCTCCGCCCTCGGCTGGTGAGCAGCGTCTCCTCCACGCCCCGGTGCCTTGCACACAGGCTCGACCTCATCTCGCTCTCCACCCTCGGCTACGCCCTCTGGGCCTCGCGCGCGCTCCTGGGTGGCCGCCCGCGGCTCAACGTGAATACAGACAGAGAGGGGACGGGAGAGGGGGGGGGAGGGAGAGGGAGAGGGAGAGGGAGGGAGAGAGAGAGAGAGAGGAGGAGGTGCGTGCGAAAACGGACAGAGACGGACAGAGACGGAGACAGAAGGCGAGGTCACCCGAGGTTATGGCCGCCCGTGCTTCAACGTCGCGCCCCGGCCCGCGCCAGTCGAGAGTGTGGACGACGGCGTCTCCTCACGCGCGAGCGGCCATGCACAGGTCATCGCGGGCGTCTCTCTCGCCGTCTGGCTGCTGCGCACGTCGCTTGGCTACCACAACGCCCTCACGCGGTGCGTGTGGCCGTCCCCCGAGATCGAACGAGATCACCCGAGAGATGCTCGAGGGCCACGCGGGATCGCCCGAGACCACGCGATGCCACCCGAGATCACCTGAGATTGGCGGAGATCACTCGAGATCGGCGGGCAGGTACGAGCTGCTCCTCAACCGCTTCCGCACCTCACACCTCGCCATGCGTGGCGCCGCCTCCGTCGTGCCCTACCTGCAGCAGCAGGCCGCTACGCAGCGCGCGCGCCGCGCCGCAACCCTGCTGAACTGGCTCCGGCGGCGGCGGGGCCCGCCCCTGGAGAGGAGGGGGCGGCGGGCGGGCTTGTCGGGAGTACGGCAACGGCGTGTCTTCACTCGTGGTGTGGGTGTGAACAGGAGGAGCCTCGAGCGCGAGGCGCGGCGGTCGATCGAGACTGGCGGCGCCCGCCTCGACGTGGATGGCGCGCTCTCCGACCTCCTGCGCATGCGCGTGGTCGCCTCGCTGACACGCATGCCTGGCTCGGCAGAGGCGGCGGCGGCTGGGGAGGCGGGCGCGGGCACAGCGGCTGGGGAAGAGGCCGCGCTAGAAGCCGACGGCGCCGAGGGCTCCGGAAACGTTGTGGGTTCCGGCGGCGCCGTCGCCGCAGCCCCGCCCCCCGCAGGGTACGAGTGGGGGGCTCCCGACACGCCACCCGACACGGCCACCTCCTCCAGCGCGGGCAGAGGCGACGCGAACGGCGGCAGCGGCACGGACGGCGCAGGCGACGGCTCCGCTTGGATCGTGCCGGCGTCGGCCGCCGCAGCGGACGCCGCGCTGGCGCTGCATTGGTCATCGTTGCTGCGGCCCCGGGCGGCGAAGGGCGACGCCGCGGCGGGCGAGCTCTGGGCGGGGCGGCGGGGCCGGCGGCTGCGGGTACTAAATTTCAGCTCTGCGGGAGCCGTCGAGGGCGGCGGCGGCGCGGCGGTGGCAGAGGAGGAGGAGCTGAGCGAGCGCGACTTTGCGGTGGGGTGAGAGACGCTGACGATTTTTCTTCTCTTACTTTTCGGTACTCTGCTCTCTGGAACGTGTCTGACTCTGAGGCGGTGTATTTGTTTCCGGAATTCCGGCTGACTATAGAGCCGTAGTTGCAAAAACTCCTCATCGCAAACCCCTGTCCTCTGGGAGGGCGCGGGGGCCCCAGAGGGCATCCATGCGGGGGGGAGATGGGGTCCCATGGCCCGCCGCAGGCGCCGATTTTTGGAAGATTTTGTTTCTTTTTTGCGCGATTTTTTACTTGTTTTCATGGGAATTCGGCGAATTTCGGCCATGCTATCACGCCTTGCGACAGCCTGTCGGCGCTGCTGACCGTGCCATGCTGCACAATTGATCACCTGCGTAGCTCGCGGCCTTAGTATCCAGCATTCAGTGACGACCTGATCGTACGGCCAGTAGGAAGGTGTCCTTCCAGCCGCGTGCACGCTTCTGACGCAATGCGCGTCACAAACTGCCTCGGATTGGCTGCTGGCACTCTCGAGGCTATGCCTACGCAGCCTCGCGCGCATGGGCAGTCAAGAAGGACCATGCACCTTCTCAGGACAGCGCCGGTGCCTCTCTCTTGGACCGGCAAACGTGGTGGTCTCGTGTCACCAATGTGGGACCAGTGCGGCATCGCGCCATCGACAGCTCTGAACTGCGCCTCACCACTGACCGGGAAGGCCGCCAAGTGGGTCAGCACCGGTCGCACATTGTGGCAGCAGTCAGCAGCGCATGTCTGATAGCTAGAGCAGCAGCGTCAGGGTCGCAGGGTCGGATCGTGTCAAGCCTCTCGCCCGGCCGGCCGTGTGCAGACGTCGGCCTGTCTGCTGTCTGGAGTGATCTGTCGGCGGTCACGGGTCAGTACGACCGATCAGGTCGGAGGTTTCTGATGATTGGAGGGTCTATCTGTGTGTACTCCTCGAGATCTCTCCAAATCTGCCCTCTGATTAACCTAGCTTAATCGGAAAGTTGGTGCTAGTAGAGACTAGTAGAGCCGGAGAGCCCCGTTTCCGCAGTGCTGCGCGGCGCACGGTGCCTCCGGGGGCCCCCGCGCCCCCCCAGAGCCCCTGTCAGCAGTCCTCCTCCGGGAATGTACGTAAGAAAGAGCCACATACGGCTCTACATTGAGAGTAGGGTCGCCTAACGTTAGGAGCTGAACGGTGCTAACAACAGAACAACAGTGGGGCTCCCCAACAACAGTAGCTAACGTTAGGCCGGCTGAACAACAGTAAGGAAGGCCTGGCAGTGACCCACGACGATCTCTTAGTGTCCAGTGCGGGTAATACCCGAAAATACCCGGAAACTCCCAGGTATTTTCGGGTATTACCCGGGGGTTTTGGCATTTTCTGCTTGCTGACCACGGAACAACAGTCAGTAACAACAGTAACAAACAGTAACAGCATGGGCTGGGATGAACACTTGAACAACGCTGAGGATTTCAGCCAACAATAGCGCAACTGTTAGGCCCCAAATTAACGTTAGGCACCCCTAATTGAGAGAGAGTTCTCCCAGTAAGCTAAAAGTACGTACATTGCGAGGCGAGACGAGGTGGCCTCCGTCCGAGCCGCGCGCGACGACAACATCTACTACACCTTGCGCGGCGGCAAGATCTCTGAGTTCTACCCCAAGGGCGTCAGCCTCCCCACTTCTGAGTCTCTTCCAACACCGGAGTCAGTCATCGATGGCACTTGCAAATCAGGAAGCCCGTACGCGCGGGCGCTTGCTGCCATCGAGACTATCTGGAACTGGTTCGATCTGCAGAAGGAGTGGCGCGCCCTCGACGACTACACGGCAGCCAACTGGCAGCCCGGCGACACCAAAATACGTCTACGCGAGTCCATCCGCTACGTGTCAACTGCGCAGCCTTACGCGGGGCGGTGGCTCGACACAAAACTCGACGGCAGCAACGCCACATGCATTCCAGACGAGATATTCATCGGCGAGCTTCAGCGCCGAAACGGCCTTCACCTCTCGCAGTGCCGCTCGACTGTCACGCGGGCACTCGATTTGGGGACACAAGTCGGTGGTGCAAAGGACTACCATGGCGACTGGTTCCTCAACAACGCCGCCCGGCGGCGCCCACACGACGGCGTACTTCGCGCCTGGTACGATTGTGTCCACGCCGTCTCCGTCTCCCGGCCCGTTATGGGAGATGCCGAAAAACCCCCCCTTCTCGCGCCGCTCCGCTCGTGGCCGCCGCCTCCCCTGTCAATCCCGCCGCCTCCCCTGTCATCCCGCCGCCCGCACCACCGCCGCCACCGCCTCGCGCCTCGCCGCCGCCGCCACCGACCGCCCTAGGCCGAGTGAGCGCGAGCCGCATCGGCGCCCATGTCCTCCGCAGCGGCGAGCGAGCAACGCGGAAGAGTGCAATGTCGCGCATTGCGAAAGGCGTAACGGCCGCTGTCTAGCTAGACGCGACTTATCCCCGTGACCCCCAGAACTCGCGGACCCGAGGAGCGCAGCAGCCGGGACTCCTGCGCACGCAGAGCCGCCGAGCAGCACGGCGCGGCGACTGGTGGCCTGTGGCGTGCTTAAGCTCGTGACGACGAGGGTGAGAGCCGCAGCCGACCTTGCCAAAGACTATACTTTGACCGTGTTGTCTCGACGTAGCGTTCACTTCACGTGCAGCCGAAGCCGTCGCCAAAGTCGTCACTTTGGCCGCGCTATACGACGTCGATCAGGCGTGTGGTGTGTGGCGTTTGTGCTTCCGAAATCGCGCTGACGCCGTCCCTACCACAGTCGACCTTGCCAAAGCCCATACTTTGGCCAGGACCATAGGCCGCTACCTCCAGTGCAACGTGTCGGTGCAGTGTTACTTCCGGCATGTCTGGCGACGGCGCTGCGCTCGTAACCTGCAGCTGTCGCCAAAGTCGAGTGTTGCGCATCGTCCGCTGTTCCCGTCGCAGAGAGAGACCAAGAGTCAGAGCCGGCAAGATACACTGTCGCGTGCTCCGTATGTGCCCGTAGTGCCAAGTTGCGGGGACTTTGGCTGTGAACCAGGCCGTGCCAAAGTTGGGCTTTAGCTGTGAACAAGGCCTAAGCACCAGTGCCAAAGTGAAACTTTGGCTAGGTGCCTAGGTACCCTGGGGTACGTAGGTACTACGTACGTGGAGATTCCAAAAATCGGGTCCGTATTCGATAACGGGAATGCGTTCGGGCTCTGATAGACACGCTACGACACACACAAGCAGAAGTAAAGCACCCTCACATGCCGAGGGCAAAGGGCAAGGGGGGGGACAGTGGAAAGGAGGGGTAAGTGAGGAGGTGGTGTTGCACAGCATGGAGCTCGGCGAGCGTTTAGCGAGCCCCGCAGCTAGAAGCTTATCCCCGTGACCCCCAGAACTCGCGGACCCGAGGAGTCTCGAGCTTCAGCTGGCGATCCATCATGCCGCTCTCGGCACCGCAGCAGCGCGAGCGCCGCGCCGCGCAGCGCGCTGCCGAGGCTCAGGACGCGGCTCGCGGGCAGCGCAACCGCCCGGCGCCGAGCCGGTGCTAGGCTGCCTCCGCTGCGCCTGCTTCCTTGCGCGCCGCTGGACGTCGGCCGAGAAGACCGCTTCCCTCTGGGGACCCGACTCCGCGAAGATCGCGCGCGCGTCGTGAGTGGCGGCGCGCGTGCGATCTCCGTTCCCGGACACGCCGGTCGCAGTGGCATGGGCTCCTCCCAGGCTCAAAAGCGCTCCCGTCAACAGCGAGCGAGCGCTGCCGCTGCTCCTCCTCCCGCCGCCGCTCACCGAGACTCGGTGCCGCCGTTCTCGCCGCCGCCGCCGCCGCCGCCGCCGCCGCCGCCGCCTCGCGCCTCGCCTCCGTCACCGCCGCCCTCCATCTCGCAGCGGCGCGTCCCTCTGATGGCGCGGGCGCCTCGCTCACCGGCGCCTCGCAGCCGCCCCCCCCCCCTTCTCGCGCCGCTCCGCTCGTGGCCGCCGCCTCCCCTGTCAATCCCGCCGCCTCCCCTGTCATCCCGCCGCCCGCACCACCGCCGCCACCGCCTCGCGCCTCGCCGCCGCCGCCACCGACCGCCCTCTCCCCTACGCCGCTCTGAGCGCGGTGCAGGGGGCGAGCCCCCGCGGCGCAGCCTCACCGCAGTGCACTGCGCTCTCCGCGCCCCTGACGATTAGTGAGGAGGTGGTGTTGCACAGCATGGAGCTCGAGCGTTTAGCGAGCCCCTCAGCTAGTATTGCATAATGCAACGAAATGCAATCACGCGCAAAATGCAACGAATGCATATGGTCCCGAGACGCGCGTCCTGGGGGTAGGGGTTCCCCTCCACACTGGAGCCGAACCCTGGGGAGATTGCGATCTGGGAGCGTGTCACGCTTAGTTTGGGAGCGTGTCACGCTTGGCCTTGGGAGCGTGTCACGCTAAGTTCTAAACAGAAAAAGAAATGCCCCTCAACTACAACACTCACCAGCTGATCGCAGCGCAGGCTAATGGGGACTCTGCGCTACAGGACAGGTTGATCAAGGCTGTGACACGGCTGTGGATAGCGCTGAGAAGGATGAAACGCCGCGCTCAAGAGCGGCTTGCAAGAACGAGGCGCACGGTTGAGATTTGGCGGGCAGAACAAGCTCGCATTGACATTACGAGAGAGAAAACCAAGTTATCCATCGCGTCCGAGTTCTCCAGCTGATCGTTGGTTGTATTTGTTGATTGGTCCTTTATAAATCTCCTGGGTTGGCGTGCCCCGAGAGCTGCGTCTGGAGCTCCCGAGGCACATCGCCACACGACCCCGGCGTCGGCGCTCAAACAGGCCCCACACTGGGAACCACAACACACACATGCGCCGACGCCGTGAGGACAGGACACCCCCTGTCCACATATACAATCAGAGAACCCTCGCGTGCAAGGGAAGAGGAGGGTGGGTCACGCGAGATTGCGCACGACTCGGACGATGGGGTTGAGCAAGCAGCCCAAAGCTGCGAGCCGACGGCGAGTGTCAACATAGGAGACGAAGGAGACGATGCCAGCCATCTCAGAGGCAGTCAATTCGAGCACTGAAGATGGCTCGGATGCAATCAGACTCCCAACGAAGAGGCGCCGCGGACGCTGCCGGGGCTGCCATCCGAATCGCTCGCAGACATCCCCCTTGCTTGAGACTTGTTCAAACTCCTGTTGGTGGAGCGGTTTGGGCTGGAGCGGGAGCGTCATCACGGAGGATTCCACGGTGGCCGCTGCTGCGCCGGGGAGGCACGCCGCGGCGGCGGCGAGGCAGACGGCCGCCGCTCCGCTCCGAACGGGCCAGGAATCACCGCGTGCGATGACGAGGAGGGCGATCACGAGGGCGGGCACGATGAGCGGCGAGTAGCTGCTCACAAGCGTGGACGCCGTCGAAGCGACGGCGGACGAGAAGGCCGAGGCCGCCGGGCTCGCGGGGAGGAAGTGGAGGCACGCCGTGACGGCGGCGAGGCGGAAGGCGGCGGACGAAACCGCGCCGCGAGCCCGCAGGAAGTTGAGGAGGAGCACGTGGAAGATGCTGGCGCAGCTGGCCGGTGTCGACGCCATCGGCCTTGGTGAGACCGGCTTGCCCTACATACACACACGCACACACAACCGTCAAGCACAATTGAGGGCCGGCCAGAGGAGAGTTGTCTACAAGTGCACGCACCGTCCGGGCGTGGGGGTGTGACTTGGAGCCGCCGGACGCCTTGCCAGAGATGCCCGTCTTGAAGGGGCCGTACTTGTTGGAGTGGCGCACGGCGTCCACGGGCTTAGATCCGGACTCGACCAAGCTCGCCGTCAAGATCGACTTTGTCGGAGCGACGGTGCTCCACCCATCGTCGCCCTGCGCAAACCAACGAATTTGAGCGGTCAGTGCAGAGGGCTCCACAGATTGCACCCGGGTGCAGTGTGCAAGGCGAAGGCCGAGACTTACTTTCGGGATGGGATCCTTGATGGACGAAGGCGGCAGGCCATGCCATGCATGCCATTGCATCGTCCAGCGAGCCGCGCCTGCGGCGAGCCACGCCTCCGTGGCCATGCCTGCGAGGGGCCAGCACGAGAGATATCAGCACGAGAGGTGGGCCCTGCTGACGCAGCGACTCGCAGGGAGAGGGCATGCAGGCAGGCCGGTGGCACCGGACTCGCAGAAATGCTCAGAATTGGCCAATACGTTTGATTTGTAAGTTTTACCTTTGCAAAATGTAACTTTGCTAGCTTACTGGGAGAGAGAGACTGGGAGAAAAGAGAGATTGTGTTCTCTTGGCCCCTAAAAAAATGTACGTTCTTTCAGCTTACTGGGAGAGAAGGGAGAGGGGGTTGTGTTCAGTAAGCTAAAAGTACGTACTGGGAGGAAATGTACGTAAGAGCTACATATACACTGAAAATCTCCCGCGGGTGAGAGGGCGAGAGAGAGGAAGCATTCCCGCCCTCTGAGGCGGCCGTCCGAGTCGGGGAGGGAGGCAAACACACCACAACCATCCTCGCGGGTGTGTGTGGGCGGCCTTCTCGGCCCGCTAACCCGCCCGCTATACTAACCCTAAGTCGCCCTTCCTCGTGGTCGGCTGCGGAGCTAAGGGGGCCGGCTTTTTCTGCGCTAACCCTTGAGCACTTGAGCACCGGATAGGGTCGATTCCGCATGGTACGGGACCCCTCGATCGTCTCGCCCACCCTCACTGGTGTGTTCATTGGGGGGGGTCATAACAAACACGGTACAGGATCGAGGTGCACGCTGCAGAAGCAGTGTCGTCCCCCCTCTCCCCGACGGCGATGGCGGTGTGACCGATCGAGCTACGCTAACCCTAGCTAGCTAGGGAAAAAAAATCGCTCCGGAATAGGGTTCCCGGCACCATCGGGCGGCGCCACACGGACGGATAGATAGATAGATAGGAAGGCGAAACACAGTATGGAGGGAGTCGGGTTTGCCATTGGCGGGCCGTGAGGGCCCTGAGAACTTAAGGCTCCTTTTGCTCCATTTCGATGTGGCGGGGTATAGTAATTTATGTTCGTTGCCACCAGGAGCAACGCATCGCCATGTTGACCGAACGCATTCGGCGATCAGGGCGTTTACGATCTCATCCTGATCGATGGCCGATTCCGAGAGGCGTGTGCAATGTACGCACTCAAACTGGCGCATCGCAACACGCTTATGCTCATGCACGACTATCTGGACAGCAAGGAAGGGGGGCCGCGCAGCTACAAGCAGACCGCGGAGCGCTACTACCACACGCTGGAGTACCAGCACTCGCTGGGGCTCTTCCGCCCGAAGCCTGACGCCGCCTTCAAACTGCTCGCCGAGAAAGAGTCGAGAAAGAGTACGAGAAACTGCTCGCCGACACATTCAGATGAAGCAACTCAACCGGATACCGCTCGCTCGCGGAGCTCAACACGTGCCCCATCTGCCGAGCGCATCTGCCGAGCGCAGCAATGACGAGGCGCGGCCTGCTGTGCGGGGTGTAGTGAATCGATGTGGGAGTTTGTGCCCGGTGGGTGGGGTTGGGGGTATAGGGGGGTCGGGGTGACCGGGATTTGTCGGAGAGGTCCGAGACGCTGCCGCAGCGGAGGGGCTTCTTCTCCCAGAAGTGTGTCGCGGGGCAGGTTTCCGTATGGATGGCATTGGAGCCCGAGGGTTGCGGAAGGCACGCGGCGGGGTCGGCTTGGTAGTGCCGACCGCCGCCACCGGGGGCCGCCGCGCCGTAGAGCGGCCCGCCGGTCTTCCTACCGGCGGTGCGCGCGGCCGCGCTCGGAGGCGCTGATTGCTCGGCCGCGCGGGGCCGGTTGACTCGCCCGCTGGGGTTGTGGTGCACGGGGTTTGCGGCGGGGCCCCCAACGTCCCCGGGGCGGCGGCGCGGGCGGCGGCTCGCGCGCCGCCGCCGCCAGGGTGGCGGCGATGGTGGTCCTCTCGTGGTAATGTCGGTTTGCGCTTGGGCCTCGCTCTCTATCGACCAGATGAATTGCGCACCAAAGGCGGGACGCCGGGCGGCCGCCATCATGGGCCGGCTGCTTCGACGTCAGAGCTCCGTGGCTCAGGCACCTGGCCTCCGATCATATCCTGTCATTGGCAGTATGCTCAACCTCCCGGCAGACAACGTGTGGCATCTGCAGCGGCGGGCGGCGCGCGCGAATGCGCCGGACATTTATTTGATGTTCGCCAACGGCTACTCCAAAATGGGCCATTTCTGTACGATGGGGTTTCCTGGCGTCGGAGAAGGTGTGCACGGCACCATCTACATCTGCTCCGACCCGGAGGAATACGTGCAGGTGATCCGAGGCGAAGGCCTGCACCCCTCCCGGTTGAGACGCAGTGGCCCTCCATCTCTGCCCTCAAGCGGATGCCCGGCGCAGACGAGCCCGGCGGCGCCACGCGTGGCGCGCTAAACATCTTCGGGCACGGCGAGGCCTGGCGGCAGGAGCGCATGTTCTTCCAGCAAGACCTGCAGACGCCAAAGGCCGCACGAGGATACATCCCGGGGCTCGCCAAGGCGGCACAGCTTGCGTAGTGTAGTTGACGACCGGTGCTTCTTCTCCTCGATCCACCGTCGCACGGCACCTTCAGCAGCTGCTTCTTGCCACGGGTCGTGCCAGATCTCGTCTTCCGTCAGCGCGTGCATTGTGCCGCCCGCTGCAAGCCACCCGCATGCGCCGCGTCCGGTGTGAGTGAGTCTCGCAGACTCGCATGCCGAGTGTCCTGAGCAGCGCAGGTCTCTCCTCCGGGCCGTCAGCGTCGCCCATTCCCGGTCCCGTGGCCGGCACTGAGGGCCGATTGCGGCCGGATGGTAGTTACGAGAACGGAGTGCTGATGAGTTGTGAGAGCTGCGTTGGTTCTGCGCGAGGGCACTCTGGGACGCAAGCACGCCAGAAGCACGCACGCACGAGCGTGAGTTTTTTCGGGAGGGTACCCATTCGGTGTTGGTAGCGACCTAACGCTGCTTCATGAAGCAGCGTTAGGTCGCTCTCGTCACGGTCGGGCGTGCGAGGCTCCTGTGCCTCCGGTGAAGCCGATGCTCAGCCCTCTCCCACCGTCGCGGTTCGCCCGTCACCTCGCCTCTCCGCAGGGTCATCTCTCGCGCCGGCTGCATCTCTCCGCCGGTCGCCAGCACCCGCGCCACCGACTAGCTGCACCGCCACTCGCGACGCGCCACCCTCGCTCACAGCCTGCATACGCGCTACTCCCGCCGTGCCTTTGCTACCACATGGATCGCGCATGTCACTGCAAACGCGCCCGCAGCCGCGCCGTAAAGGTCTGCCGTGCTGGCTGACGATCTCACTCTCCCGCTCCTATTGCATCTGCCTCCGGCCCTGCCTCCCGCCTCCCAGCTCACATTTCACACCGCAGTAGGTGCTCCGGTCGACGCTGCCGCCGTTGCCACCGCTACTGTCACCGCTCGTTTGATCATCGATGCCACGCTTAGCGGCAGCGAGATCCGCATTTTGAGCCGAGGTTCATTCAACTTGCACGGTGCGCTCTTGCGCGTGCCTTCAAGATCCACAAGTCAATTTGTACCAGAAATCCAAAGGTGGTGCAAAATGGATATCTCAAGATTGGCCTTTAGTTCGCGCACCTGCTCTCCGCCGCCGCCGCTTACCTGCTGGCACGCCACCGCCCCGCGTCGCTAACTCAAGCCTCCCTGCTGCATCTTCGCACCCCTGCCACATGACTCGATCGCCGTCGCTGCTACCGCCCTCTCCGCCGCCCTCGAAGGCGCCACCAGCATTGCGGCCGCCTTCATATCTCATTGATGCTGCCACCAACGCCACCTCCTCGATTCTGTGCCGCTGCCGCGGCGAGGCGCCGTCGCCACGATCGCCGCCAGCGCTGCTGACAGCCTCGGAGCGTCGCCGTGGCCGCGTTCTGGTCTGCCCACGCTTCCCCTAAAACGTCTAGGACGAGCTCAGAGGCTAAGGGCGCGTCCTGTGGGACCATCTAGCTCTACTGGGTCCGCGACGGCGGTCGGCGCACCCCCGTCTCGAACGTGTGTGCTCTCTGTCTGCCTGTCAGCTGTTTCGGCTAAGTCGTTTTGTACCGGATTTCAATGTTAGTGGCAAAACCGCGGAACCAAAAATGGCGTTTAATTCCGGGCCCCTGCTGTCCGCCGCCTGCGGCGGCGCTCCGCGCCGCTTGGGGCGCCTGCGGCGCCCCTGGGCGCGCTGCGCGCGCCTGTTTTGGGGGGGCTACCAGCACCGAAAAATTGCCGTTTTTTCTTTGTTTTTTTAGCTTAGCCTTCGATGTTATGAAACAACGCAAGGCGGACATGGCATATCGCTCTCGGGCCCACAGACATCCCGCACACTCGCCGCACACCTGCCGCCCCCGCGCGCGCCCCACCCCGGCCGGGAGAAAGGGGAGTGACAGACAGACAGATTGGCAAACACAAACACAACGTGGCGCTTCCCACCCTTCGGGTCGCGCTCGAGCGGGGCATGCCAGTCGATTTCTTCGGCGACTACCTTTACAACAAGGCCCACCACCGGCGGCCCCACGACGGCGTCCTCGCCGCCTGGGCGGACGCGATGCGCGCCCCGGCCAACGCGCCGGTCGTGCACGGTGACAAGGAGAAACCAGAGCTCACCCGGCAGTACAACGAGGGGTACAAGGTCGACCTCGCGGAACCCCACGCTGGCCCGGGAGGATGCGATGAGGTGAATGAAGTCAAGCTCTGGACGCCCCTCCTCAAGACCTCCTCGGCGGGCGTTGGCAACGCCTCGAGCGGCGGCACGCCCGCCTCCGTTGGCCACTCCTACGCCTTCGGCAACACCGAAGAGAAGGCCCGCCGCCTAAACATGGGCTGCAAGGCGCGCGGGCAACCCGGCCAACCCTTCGACCACAAGAACGGCCACGGCTACGTCAAGGCGCATCGCGGTTTCTACCACGACGCGATCTTTGTCAAGCGCAACAACTTCCAACCTGCTGCTCCACGAGACGTTCGGCGGCGGCTTCTCGCCCACCGCCGTTCTCAAGCTGCGCCGCCTCGCGCGCAAAGTCGCGCGCGGCAGCGTTGACCGCACGGCCTACTCGCCCAAGTACTCGCTTTCTTTTATGTCCCACCATGCAGAGCGCATCTCTCTCTCTGTTGTGCGAGGCGTGAACCGCGCCATTCGCTCTCACCTGGCAACCCTGTCTGCACGTCTCGCGCGCGCGTGAACAGGGCTCCAGGCCCCAAATGACGTGTGAGTGTTAGAGTTGTTTGGTATTGCTAAAAATCTCTCTCTCTCTCTCAGATTGGGATGGCAACAGAACGAGTATGTTGAGTCCTGGCTCAACAACGCAGGGTAAATGTAAGCCGGATGGCTCACAGGCCACCTCTTGCGCCCCGGACTGACCCTCTACCGCACTGAGCACTTGTGCCCCCCCCTCCCAACCCATCCACCTCGCCTTGGGCCGCGCCGCGCGATCTCGGGCGATCTCGCGCTATCTCGGGCGATCTCGGAGCGTCGCTCGCGCGGCGTCACACCTGCTCATAAAAGGAAGGGCCTGGTTGGAGCCACGGGGCTCACGTGCTCGCTCGGTTCTCGCCGCCTCGCTCTGCGCCACTTGGGCCGCCCGCGTTTTCTTTGTTTTTAAACTCCGCCCAGCCACGAATGCCACGGCTTGTGAACCAAGCCGTCGTGGGCACTCCTGTCGAGGTGGTGGTGCTCTGCTCGGTGGAGGGACACGAGCTTTGCGGAGAGGCGCGCCCATACGCTGTTTACCGCGTGCTCGTCAGCGAGGGCGAAAGGGAGTGGCGCATCCGCCGACGCTGGAGCGACCTGCGGATCCTGGTGGCAGAGCTGAATGCCAAGCACGCCGACGTTCTGCGCGCGTCGGGAGTGCCGATCCCGGACTTCTCCTCGCACGGACTGCGCCTTGCCCACCAGATGCTCGAGCTCAAGTTCCTCAACTCGCGCGCCGCGTCGATGCAGAGTCTGCTCCGCGCGTACCTCTCTGCGCTGCCCGTCTCGCTCGTCTCCGCCGCCGGCCCGGAGCCGCTCCTCCGCTTCCTCTCCGCTAACTCGCCCGACGCGGGCAGCTCGCAGACTCCGGCAGCCACGCCGGCTGCCACGCCAGCTGCCACGCCCCGCGGCTCCGTCTCCGCCTCTGCCTTCTGCGGGGACGAACAGCTGGGCGCGGTAGCAGAGGGCGCAGGGCTGGCGGATCAGGCCGCGGTGGAGCGGGCAGACGCCGAGTCCCAGACGGGCCACGGATCGCAAGGACCGAACGAACGGGAGCGAGACGATCGTCCAACCGCAACTTGCGCGCTGGGCCTCCCGCCTTCTTTCGCCCGATCCCGCGCAGCCGGCAGCCGCCGTTGCTCCGCTGCCGGCGTCGCCGTCGCAGCTCTCGCTCTCCTTTTCGCCCTCAGCCTCACCGGCGTCCGCCTCCCCTCCGGCGTCCGCCTCCCCTCCCCTCCTCCCGCCGCGCCCCTCCCCGCGCCCGCACCGCTGGCGCCGGAGGCCGAAGCGGGGTCCGGCGGCGGGCGCCGCCCGCGAGGGCTGGTGTCCCTCCTCTGCCGTCGGTCGTCCGGGGCCGCGGCGGCCGGCGGCGGCCGCTCCCTCTGCGGCAGCGGCGCAGAGGTGCGGCCGCTCGACACCTCGCACCCGCTCCTCCGGCCCTTTGGCTCGGGGGCAACGATGCGGAGGCCGCCCTCCTCGT
>NW_005200931.1:228527-230733 GCF_000372725.1 Emiliania huxleyi CCMP1516 | reverse complement strand
GCGGCGGCGGCGGCAGCTCCTGCGGCGGCGGCGCCTGCGGCGACAGGGGCGGCGTCGGCTGCCACCGCGTCCCGCTGGACGAGGGTGGCGGGCTCGCGCGGAGCGAACCGCCTCAAGCGGTGGGCGGTGGGCGGCGTCGCCACCGCCATCCACTTGCTGCGCAACCGTTTTGTGAAGCTGCGCAAGTCTGCTGCTGCTGCTGCTGCTGCTGCCACGGCAACACCCATCCCCCGGCCTCCTCCCGCCGCCGCCAGCCTGACGCCCCCACCCGCCGTCGCCGCCGCGGGCACGCCCAACAACCCGGGCGTGCTGGGCGTGGTGATGGGCCTGCTCGGTGCCCTGTTTTGGTAGGTTGCGAGGTCGCTAGGGGCAGAGAGTGCACTGCTTGGATGCTGCTTGCAGATTTTTTGGTTGCGCCGCGCTGCTCGCATGATAAATTGATGCCGCCGCAGGCCCGCGCCTGTCGTCTGTGACGCACACAACGCATGCATGCATGTTCCAAGTTCCATGAGTATCTCAGCGTGTCGAGCTGCGGTCGTCGGCGCTGTACAAAAGAAAAATATGGTGTCCACGTGGTGCGCTCTCCGACGGGCGTGGAGTGCACGAGAGGGCCTGATGGCGGTCGAGCTCGAGGACGCCCAGCGGAATCCGTGATGGTCGCGCCTAGGGTGTCTAGGGATGTGGTCGGTGCACGCCGTGCACGGTGGTCGGCCAAACCTAACCTGGAGCTCGATGCCTATGGACGGCTTGGTCTGGAGGCGCAGCAGCCAGCACGGCACTTGAGGCAAACCCCGCTTTGGGACCTATTTGAGGCGGTGTGGCGGCACTCACAGGGCACGGGAGGCTCTCCCGCCGCGAGAACCCGGGTCTTCCCCGGTCGCCTAGCCTCTGCGCTGTCTGGCGGACGCCTGTATGCCATGCACGCGGACCACGCTTGCGTGGATACGTGGCTGGCAGGCTGACCCGTGTGCGGGGTAACCCGCGCACGGGGAAGCTTCACGGGTTCGAGCCGTCAAACATTGAGCAGCGGAGGTGTGCCGAGGGGGACCGGGAGGCGGTAAGCCGTCGTCGCCCGGCGCTGCTTGCAGCACCATGGCGATGGCGCTAAGAGGTTCCTCTTTTCCGCGCCCCCCCCGCAAGGCGCGCGATACACACATATTCTCGGGTATACCTGAACTTTTGCAGGTATACCCGGGGGGCGTGGGTGCGGAGTGCGGTGCGGTGTGAGTGTGTGCGTGTCATGTGGCTACAGCAAGTGTCCATCCGTGATTGATTGATTGATTGATGGGAAGGCGAAACACAGTCCGACCAACGACTGGGACACCAACGCGGTATGGGTGGACGCTAGACGGGCGATGACGGTCACACAGGAGCGACATCCGTCTGTAACGAAGGCGCTCTCAAAAAAAAACAAAAAAGAATTCGTCTTGTAGCCAGGCGCCAACATCTCTTCTACACCATGTGGGGCGGCGGCTACCCGCCCCCTCACGGGTACCCTTACCCTCCGCACGGCTACGGCGCCCCTCCGTGGTACGGCCAGCCCGCGCCGTGGCCGCCGGGTGGCGTGATGCCGCCGCCCGGGCCTCCGGTGCCGCCGCCCGGGCCTCCGCCGGCGCCGCAGCCTCCCGCTGGCCCGCCTCCCGCGCCGCCGCCAGGTCCGGCGGGCGCCACGGCTGCGGCGGGTGCACCGCCGCCGCCGCCGCCGCCGCCGGCGGCGGCGGCAGCTGCGGGCGTTGCCGCAAAGTTCGGATCGCACTTTTGCTCGGGCGGGACGCAGGCGGGCACCATCGACGCGGCGGCGGCGGCGGCACAAGCGGCGGCGCCGCCCGCGCCGCCGCCCGCGACCGCGCCCGCGCCGCAGGACCATTACGGCACGAATGTCTTCCAAGCGCCGGCTGCGGCGGCCGCTCCCGCCGACTCCGGCGAGATCACGGTGATCAGCGGTGTCGGGTATGCTCCCGGCATCCGCCGGTTTGGGGACCCAGCCCCCGCAGCCCCCGCCGCGCTGCCGCAGCCCTCTGCGCTGGGCGCCACTTCCCTTTCGGCGATGATTGAGGGCGACATTGCAGGTGGTCTCTCTCTCTCCCTGCCCCCCCCCCTTCTCCCTGCTTCCGGGAAGCTTCCGGGAAGCGTCCCTTCGCGCACACGGCCGCGCCGCGCCCACCCCACCCGCTCCCACACCCACACCCGCCCTCCCAC
Source organism: Emiliania huxleyi CCMP1516 (assembly GCF_000372725.1). Lineage (NCBI taxonomy): Eukaryota > Haptophyta > Isochrysidales > Noelaerhabdaceae > Emiliania > Emiliania huxleyi. The sequence continues at coordinate 228,534 of NW_005200931.1, read as the reverse complement.
AACCCCG
>NW_005200931.1:216139-228016 GCF_000372725.1 Emiliania huxleyi CCMP1516 | reverse complement strand
GGCTGTCGACCCAGCAGTTGCGGCGATGGAGGAGCCCTCGAGGAGATGTCCCCTCCCCGTGGCCGGCGAGATCACCCGAGGTTGACCGAGGTTGGCCGAGATCGTAGGCGTACGAGCGGACGCTGCGCGGCGGAGGAGGCGGCGGTGGCGGCGGTGGCGGCGGTGGCGGCGGTGGCGGCGGTGGCGGCGGTGGCGGCGGTGGCGGTGGTGGCGGCGGAGGCGGAGGCGGAGGGGGAGGAGGGGGAGGAGGGGGAGGGGGCGGAGGCGGAGGCGAGTGCGGGGAAGGGGACGGGACCGGCAGTGGCGCCGCCGCCGCGCCGATGGACGGAGGCGGCGGCGGCGGCGGTGCGGCGGGTGGTGTTGCGACGGCGGCAGAGGCGGGCGGCGGCGGCGCGGCGGAGGGGGAGGGGGCGGGGGCGGGGGCGGGCGGTGTGTCTCCGCCGCGGAAGGGTCGGGGGGGGGGGGCGCCGCCAGCGTCGGAGTGGCCTCTTTCGCTGAAGCGGTGGGTGGAGCGGTGCTTCCTCCGGCATCTGCAAAACCTTCTCTGAACCTTCCCTGAGCCTTCCATGAACAGGTGGGTGGAGCGTTGCTTCCTCCTCTGCCGCACGTCGCTCGAACGAAACAAGATGCAGCTGACGGTCAAGGAGCGGCTGTAGAATTTGGCTCATCCCGGTTGCACCTCGGCTGCACCTCGGCTGCACCTCGGCTGCACCTCGGTTGCACCTCGGCTGCACCTCGGCTGCACCTCGGCTGCACCTCGGCTGCACCTCGGCTGCACCTCGGCTGCACCTCGGCTGCACTTCGGCTGCATCTCGGCTGCATCTCGGCTGCATCTCGGCTGCACCTCGGCCGCGCTCGCCTCTCCCTCATCGAATCTCGTTGAATCTTGTCGAATCCTGTCGAATCGTGTCTCTGCAGGAGCTGATCGACGCCGCGGCCGCCGACGGCGAGATCCACTCCCGCGATTGGGAGCGCGAGCCGATGCCGTCGCGCGACACCCCGCGAGACCGAAAGCGCGGCCAGCTCGGAGGAGGAAGCTATGAGCGGGACGGGCGGGAGCGCTCCTACGAGCGGGAGCGCAGCGGCCGCCGCCGCAGCCGAAGCCGGGAGCGCAGCGACCGCCGCTCGTCGTACGACCGCGACCGCGACTACGACCGGCGGCGCGGGCGCGACTACTATTCCGACCGGCGGAGGTGAGAGAGGGAGAGGGAGAGAGAAGGGGGGGCAGAGGGGCAGAGAGGGGGCGGGAGCGGTCGACAAGCTTTTCTGCGCGCGCTTTGGCCTAGTCGTCTAGCAAAGGGAGCGGTGGCGGCAGGGCTTGTGCGGCTTGCGCGTGCTCCCACTGGTTGGCTCACACAACACACATGCACATGTGCATATGCACAAGTACAAGTAGAGTCTTGCGTCTGGAACATTTTTTCTTTTCGGCGCATTAACCATTATCATGCAGTCGGCCGCCCGGCCCGGCACGCGCGCGTAGCGCCCGAGGTGCGAGCTTGCTCGGCACCTGGGCGGGACGCGTCCACACGCCGCGGCGCTCGCGTGCGCTGGCGGCGCTCGCGTGCGCTGGCGGCACTCGCCCGCTCTGGCGGCGCTCGCCCGCGCTGGCGGCGCTCGCCCGCGCTGGCGGCGCTCGCCCACGCTGGCGGCGCTCGCCCGCCACCGCGCTGTCGCGGCAATCGCGGTGCTCACCGCGCCAGCGATGTGGTCGTTCAAGCACTGCCCTGCCCGGCACAACCAGGCTAGTGAAACCCGCGGCGCTCCTGTTCCTGTGCTCGCGACGTGCCCGCGCTGCGCGTCGGTCGCGACCTACGCGCCGGCGCTCGGCGCACCCAAGTCCAATCTGGAGTTGATCGTTGCTTCCCTTTCGCGAGGCGGTGCGGACTGCCGGAGGCCTCGGTCTCCCCTCTGCCCGTGCGACTTTCGCTAACTCCCGCGAGCGTAGATCGTCTCTCTTCGGCGCGCTCGAGCACGTGTGGCACCAAGAGGCTTTGATTCTTACGACCCTCACCCGCCAAGGCAGGTGTGCACTCTGCTAGTACTTGTGTACTCACACCACTACACCGTGGGGTGTGCCCGAGCATGATGTATGTGCGCGTCTGTGTGTGTGTGGGACAGACGTTGTTGTCCTATGCGCGGGGCTTCCCGCGGGGACCGAAGACGTAACAGCAGCAGCAGCAGCAGCAGCAGCAGCAGCAGCAGCAGCAGCAGCAGCAGCAGCAGCAGCATCATGCACTTGGAGGATGGCGAGCACCCACGCACGTGTGATACGGGGGAAGGACCGTGAGTTGAGGGGGAAAAGGGGGACGCGAGCTGCTTGCGTGCTTCGCCACAGACGGTCCCGCGCCTCGCCGCTAACGGCTACACGACCGCGGCTCGTGTGCGTGTAGCCCCGTCTCTTTGTCCGGAGTGAAAAGAGTCCAACACGCGCTCGTCGGTGGCGGCGTCCCCGGATTTCGCCAAGCTCGCGGCAAACCTCGACAGCGCTTTCGGCGGCATGCATTTCTTTGCGACAGAAGCCTGGAGAGCAGCTCCTCTGCTGCTCACACACTCTGCACAGATGGCACAGCTTACTGTGCGGCTGCCACAGCTGTGACAGCGATGGGCTCGCCCTCACTGGCCCTCAGTCACTTGTGCTGCGGCTTGTGTGAGCGACACTGCTCGGCGACTGCCGGCACACTGTGAGACCATGGGTGTGAGGTAAAACCACGCTACCAGCGCTTGGTCACATCGGCCCCGAGGTCAGATCCTTCTACTCTGTTGATGACAATACTTGTCTACTGGCTGGAGCCGAGCAGGAGGGCCTGGCGCACAACCGTTGGTCAACGGTGAACTGGGTCTTTCCCCTTTACGGTGACGGAAGACTGAAGTTAGGCTAGTTCCATTTCACTGTCTGTGTGGAGTCGCGTTACAAAACCTTGATTTTGACTATTTGGTGTACCTCTCGGTGCCTTCCATGGCTGAAATCCTCAACGTTGTTCAAGTGTTCTCCCCAGCCCCTAGCCCAGCCCAAGCTGTTACTCTTTGTTACTGTTGTTACTGTTGTTCCGTGGTCAGCAAGCAGAAAATGCCAAAAACCCCGGGTAAAACCCGAAAATACCTGGGTTTTCCCGGGTATTTTCGGGTATTACCCGCACTGGACGCTGGAGATCGTCGTGGGTCACTGCCAGGCCTTCCTTATTGTTGTTCAGCCGGCCTAACGTTAGCTACTGTTGTTGGGGAGCCCCACTGTTGTTCTGTTGTTACTGTTAACACTAGCAACACTGTTCAGCTCTTAACGTTTGACAACCCTATTGTCGTGCTAGTGTCTGGTGTCTACTAGCCCCGAGTAGAGGGGGCGTTCCGCTGCTAGGGGAAACCCGGAGCGCAGAGCCAACCCTCGGGGACCCGTGTTTACTTGACGGCCCTTTCCCTGCGAACGCGCACCCCCGGGGCTAGGGCTCTCTAGCCCGTAACCCGATACCGATCATCCGGCCCGCTGGGTGCGGAGCGAGCGCTTCTCAGCTCCCCGGCCCTGGATGTGAGGCTAATGAACACTGCACTCCAAGTGCTCCACAAGTGCTCCATACTGTGACCTGGTAGCAACTAAAGCCGTAGCATATGCCATATGGGCCACATATTATCCTATTGTGCTTCTCCGTTCTCGCGTACATTCTACTTCTTTCTAGTCGGGCTCGGGGCGCCCCCCCTCCCCCCCCACGGCGCACGGGCGCGGGGGTGCGGCTGTCGTTCGCGAAAAAACGAAAGATAAAAATCAACTCATACGGTGCCGGCGGCCCATCGGCTGTAAACCCCCATGTGCAAATCGCGCCCCCCTCCGCGTGCGCGGAGGAGCATCTCGCCCCGCTCGCAGCGGCCCCGCACCGCTGACGCGCCACGCGTGATCTCGCGGAGCTGCCCGTCGAGCGCGGCGACGGGCCACCTGCGCGGGCGGCACGCGAGGCTCTGTCGAGGCTCTGCCGAGTCTGTGTGCCTCTTGGATCGCCCCATTCCCGCCCCAATGGAAGGGAGGAATCGTGACCGGCACGCGGGGCTCGCGCGCCTCGGGTCGTGCGCCGAGAGGAGCACGAAGCTCGGATCGTCGGAGAGGACCTCGGCGAGGAGGCCTGCCGGCGCACCGCCGTCGATCTCGGCCAGATCTTGGCTGGTGCCGCGAGCGCCCGACGCGAGGCGGGGGCGGGGGCGGGGCGGGGCGGGGCGGGGCGGGGTGGGCGGACGGGGGGGGGGGGCGGGGCAGGCGGACCGGAAAGCAGCGGGAGGTCGCGGTCGATGCGCCACTCCCTCTTGGCGCCTGGCGGCGGGCGGCGGCGGGGCGGGGCGCGGTGGCGGCGCAAGGCGTGCGGGTGTGCAGGGTGGCGGTGGACGGCGGTCGTGGTGGCGGCAGGGGGCGGCGGCAGATGGGGCGGCGGCCGGTCACCCACCGCGCCCAAATGCCGGAGGGTCGAGGACGATCCCGTCGTACCGCTCACCTCGCCGCGCGGCGCGCCGGACGTACGTGAGGGCGTCATCGACCTAAAACGGGAACACGCCAGGATCGGGGCGGGAAGATATCTGCGGAGTATTCCGAGCACCGCGTGATACGAGGGAGCGACTACAGTGAAGACGGCCGAACACGGCCGAATACAGCGGAGTGCGTGCCCTCTCGAGCGCCAGTTGGGATGCAAGCATGCGTGTTCCGCTTCTAGGGTCATCGACGATCCACCGCACAGGCTCGCCAGAAAGGCCCGACAGCTCGGCGTTGGAGCGCGCGCGAGAGACGGCGGCGCGGGCGCCGTCGAGGTGGGTGACGTCCGCGTTCCGCGAGGCGAGGCACGCCAGCGAGGATCCGCCCGTGTAGCCAAACAGATTGAGCACCTGCAAGCCGGTTGGGGCGTGCGATGGCACCGCGTGGCACGGATAGCCCGGGCCGCACCGCGTGGCACGGATAGCCCGGGCCGCGAGAGGGGTAGCAGGCTGCGCACGCGGATGCGTCGCGGCGAGGCCTCGCAGGCGGAGCGGAGCCAGCGCCAATTCGTTCCCTGCTCCGGAAAGGCCCCAACTTGTCCATTCTGACCCGGCCATAGCCCGAGCGAGAAGCCAGCCTCCGACGCCATGTACCACTGCTCACCGAGTTGGTTGGCGCGGGCACCTTCCCATGCGCCATCGGCCTCGGGCTGGAGGACGAGATCGGCGCTGTCCCAGCGGCTCGCCGGCAGGCCTGGCTGCCACAGCGCCGACGGACAGGGCCGCCGCACAACCAGGTCGCCGAACGATTCGAGCCGGGACGCGCCGCCGCTGTCGAGCAGGCGGTAGCTCCTGCATTGCACAAGCATACCGGTACTGTACCGTACGAAAGTGTGAACAGCTTGGAGCAGCAGCTCCTGAGCACGGCGCCGCAGGCGCCTGTTGATGGGTCCAGGTGATAGCCCTGGATGGGCAATGCATACGCCTCACTGGGCCTCAGATCGCCCGACCGCGTCCCGGTGCTCTGCCGTCGGATTTGTGACGCCGCCGCACCGCGCCGCGGCCGGGGGCCCTCCGGAGGCCGAGGATGGCCGTGGCGGACCGGGACGAGCTCTGGGAGGGGGGGTGTCAGTGAGTATATTGTAGAGGCCACCCATGTGCACAATATCTTGATTGAGAGCTAAGCCAGGGGAGGCGATGCCGGGGCCGTACAGCAGCTTGATGGTGCTTCGCCGGCGTGCGTCCCGGAGCGGTGCCGGACGGGCGGTCCGTGGGAGGAAATCCGGGGACAACGCCGACGGCGCTCTGATTCGACTTTTAACTTCAAACAAAGACAGTCGCACGCGCCGCAGCGCGGCGCGTGCGACTGTCAGGAGCGGATCCGTCAGTTAGTTGTGTTCACGCCGGGATCGTGTCCCCGACAACCTGCCCAGACTTTAGACCACGACAGTACCGGTACCCAGGGTCCGTCGGCCTCTTTTGTACGTACTTATAGCTTACTCTCTCTCTTTTGTACGTACTTATAGCTTACTGGGAGAAAAGAGAGAGGGGGTTGTGTTCTCTAGGCCCCTAAGGGCCCTACGCGCGGCGTGAGAGCGGTCGGAAGCGAGCTTTGCACGGCGATCGAGGATGGCACGGTTCACCCCCTTCACCGAAGCGATGGAGATGCGTTCCGCGTGGTGTGACACAAATGAGAGGCGGGAGTGGGGAGGGTACGCGGTGCGGTCAACGCCCGAGCGTTGAGCCTTGCGCGCAAGGCGGTTGATCTTTGCAACTGCTGGCGGCGAGAAGCCGCCGCCGAATGTCTCGTGGAGAAGCAGGTTGAACTTGTTGCGTTTGGTGAAGATCCCATCATGGTAGTGGCCACGCTGTGACTTGACGTAGCCTTGGCCGGTGGTGTGGTCGAACGCCCGTTGACCACGGAACCCGCGTTGCTTGCAGCCCATGTTTGCAAGGCGGGCGCGCTCTTCGTTGTTGCCGAAGGCGAACTTGTCTCCAACGGAGCCGGGGTTGCCTCCGGTGTCGGCGCGGCACCCCAACGGGCAAGCCACCCCGGAGGGGGGTCCAAAGTTTGACCTCACTGATCTCGTCTTTGCCCCCGGGAGCCTCGCCCGGTTCAGCCAGGTCGGTTTTGTAGCCCTCGTTGAACTGTTTGGTGAGTTCTGGTTTTTCGGCATCTCCCATAACGGGCCGGGAGACGGAGACGGCGTGGACACAATCGTACCAGGCGCGAAGTACGCCGTCGTGTGGGCGCCGCCGGGCGGCGTTGTTGAGGAACCAGTCGCCATGGTAGTCCTTTGCACCACCGACTGTGTCCCCAAGTTCGAGTGCCCGCGTGACAGTCGAGCGGCACTGCGAGAGGTGAAGGCCGTTTCGGCGCTGAAGCTCGCCGATGAATATGTCGTCTGGAATGCATGTGGCGTTGCTGCCGTCGAGTTTTGTGTCGAGCCACCGCCCCGCGTAAGGCTGCGCAGTTGAGACGTAGCGGATGGACTCGCGTAGACGTATTTTGGTGTCGCCGGGCTGGGTAGCCGGCCATGTGTGGCCCGCTGCCGGAAAAAATCCGGGGTTTAGCTGGCGTATCTCGGGCCCATTTTAGAGCTAGGCCATGATCTTAGGTGTTCTGGATAGCACACAAGGGTCTTCTGTGGCATGGTAGCGGTGGTTTTGCGCGAGGCGTTCATTCAAAAATCACCATTTCCCCCACTAGCGGAGAACAGGCGGTGCTGGAAAAAGAAATTTCGTGACCGGGTAACCTGGAAGCGACAACCGACATTTCGCCGTGTTGGGTAATCTGGAAACGACATTTCGCCGTGTTGGGTGATCTGCGAGGCAAAAACTCGCAGACGCCGGGTGATCTGAAAAACGCCGGGTGATCTGCGAGGCGAATCTCAAAAACCGGGTAATCTGAAATTTATCCTTTTTGTAAACTTGGTCGACCGGGTAATCTGCCCTGAGAAATTTTAGCGACCGGGTAAGCTGAAACATGAATTGTGGGAGACTGGGTAAACTGGTTTCACGGAAATCGCGCTAAGCAGGAAAATATCGTTGGGCGGGTAATCTGCGAGGCGAATCTCAAAAACCGTGATATAAAAATTTATTAAATTTAAAAATATTGTTGTTTGCCACACACACGCACCCCTTTGGGGTCACAGCCCCCCCCCCCCCCGCCCGCGATTTCTTTTCCTTGTTCTTTTCGGTTCTTGTTTTTAAAACTCCGCTTCATACTCTTGGAGCACTTGGAGCACTTGGAGTACAAAGGTTTATATATTCTTTTTTTCCTCAACGCGTGTCACACCAATCTCTCTCTCTCTCACCAATCCTCGCTACCCAACGCGGCCAAAGGATATCCACCTTGATTGATTGATTGATGGGAAGGCGAAACACAGTCCGACCAACGACTGGGACACCAACGCGGTATGGGTGGACGCTAGACGGGCGATGACGGTCACACAGGAGCGACACACAGAACCCACAAGACAAGACACTCAGCCAAACTGACTGCCACACATCCTGAGCGAACTTCCCTAGTCACCCGCGGCCGGACTCCATCCGGCACGCGTCGCTGGGCGCTCAGAGCCGCGTCCCCTGCTCGCCACCCCGACGCCCAAGGCGCCCGAGCGAACGACAGGCGGCACGCGAAGACTGATTGCAATCCCGCCGACCGCCAGGCCGCGGGATGATGCGTGCGTGGTCTTGGAGTGGGTCTCGGAAGCTCTCCTCTAGGGCTAGGGGCCAGCCCCTCTCCCTTGCCCTCGGAGCAGTGTGTCCGAGTCGAATCCACCTCGAGAACCTTCCGATAATACTTTTTCCCAAAACGCGTGACGACTGCAGAAGCCCGGACACAGCGGCACCCGGCACAACAACTTGTCCCGACCATCCACATGAAGCGCCGGCGTCAATCGAGTATCGAGGCTGCTTTGCTCGAGGACATCAAGGCGCACGTCAACGCGTCGGCGAGCCTGCTTGGCCGCACTCTGCTGCACGGCCAAAAGGCAGGAGATGCCGCTGCCGCGGCGGCAGCCCGGCGAGCGAGAGTGCGTCGGAGCCAGCAGATCTTCCAGGGCGACGCCGGTCTCGCCGTGAGCCTCCAAAAGATGCGTGAGGAGGCTGCAGCAATCGGAAGTGAGCTGCGGTCGCTCGAGGCGGCAATTGCCATGCCGCTGCCGGGCGGAGAGGTGGTCACGAGCGGCGGGTTGCGGGTGTCGCTGGGCGCGGCGCGCGTGCGAGCGACCGCGCTGCGGGAGGAGCGGGCTCGTGTCGAGGGCGCCGTCGAGACGGTCAGCAGCCACGTGCCCGAGGTGCTCTCGACCATCCGGCAGGTGCCTCTGGGCCCCGCTCACCACCACCGCTGCCAGACTCCGCCCCTTCTCGCTGCCAGACTCCGCCCCTTGCATGCGCCGCAGCTCGCGGCGGACGGGGACCTGCGCGGCGAGGTGGTGCCTCCGCGAGGCGCGAGGCCGACCGGCGTGATCGACGCCGATAAGCCCAGCGACACGGTCGTCCACCACTACGTCGGCGCAACCCTCTCCCGCCCCTCCTCCGCAGCCGGCCCATCGCGCCTACCCGCACCCTCGCGGAGGCTTCGCTTCGATTAGGCGCCACACTGCCGCCGCACCTCTGCCTCGCCGCCGACCTGGAGGACGCCGAGGACAAGGACGATGCCGCGCTCCACGCCGCCCTCGCCGCCGGCCCGCGCTTCTTCCTCCCCGCCGCCTCGCCGGCGCACATCCGGCTCGCGCTGCACTCCACCCTGCAGGCCGCGAGACACTGCCGAGACACTGCCGAGACACTGCCGAGACACTTCTGGCCCGCGCTGCACCCCAAGCTGTCAGCCGCCGAGCCCCCCCCCCCCCCCCACACACACGGCCGATTCCCGCGCACCCGGCCTTCCTCTCGTTGAGGGCCGGCCCGTCCTCAGCGCTGCTGCCGCGGCGCCCCCGCGACCCCTCCGACGCACTCCCGGAGACACTTCCGCGACACGTCCGCGACCACCCCCGAACGGCGAGCACTTCCGAACGGCCCTGCCTCCCTCTCGCCCCGCAGGACGCGCTGTGCTGCTGCTGCGACGGCGACGAGGTGATCTTGCCGCCCGGGAGGCACTCGGCTGCCGCACTCGGCCGGCTGCGTGAGTGCGTCACGATCCGCGGCGCCGAGGGCGCGAGGTCGACGGTACTCACAAACGGCGCCGACGACGCGTCCTTTGTGGAGGCGAGCGCAAAGTCGATCTCTCTCGTGGGGCTCACCTTGCGTGCGCGGGGCGGCGGCGAGGGTGTGGTCCGCGTCTCGCGCGGCTGGCTGAGCATGTCGCACTGCGCCGTCGAGTGCGGCGGACCGGAGGGGGTGCGCGAGCTCCTGTGGACAGTGTCTTTGCACACCTCGACTTGCGAACAGGTGCGGCGGACTGGAGGGAGTGCGCGTGCTCGGCGGCGCGCACCTCTCGATGAGCCACTGTTCCGTCTCGGACGCCTTCACCTCTGGCATCCAATCTAGCAGACCAGCCCCCGAGAGGAACACGTATTCAGCCGTATTATCAACCGCATTCAGCCGTACTCAGCCGCATTTGCATTCGCTGTGATCGCATCCCTTCCCTCCACACCCTGACGGTCGCGTTTCTCACTGCAGGCATCCAAATCTCGCCGCGCGCCAGAGTCAGCCTCCAGCACGTGACGCTGCGCCGGAACGGCGGCGGCGACGGCGCCGCGTGCCCCGCCGGGCAGGGGGCGGTGCAGCTGCGCATCGAGTTCTCGGTGGCGAGGGGCGGCGGCGCGCCATCCAGCGGGGGCGGGGGCGGAGGAGACACGGGCGGCTGCAGCGGCGGCGGCGGCGGCGGCGGCCCGGGCGGTAGTGGCGGCGGCGGGGGGGGCGGCACGTCGCTGCTCGGGGTGAGGCGGTCGGCGGCGGGGCCGTCGACGGTACTGTCGTCCACGCCCGGCGGCCGCGAGGCGTGGGCGGAGTCGCGGTTCGGCGCGGCGGCGCCGCCTCGCGCGGCCGAGGCGCCCGCCTCCGCTCCGCCGCCCGCCGCCGAGTTCTTTCACAGCCCCTTAGCCGGGCCAGCCGCCGAGCTGCTCTCGGCGGCGAGGGGCGAGGTGATCGCGGCGTCGACGAGCGAGGTCGCGGCGGTCCGCGGGGACGTCATTTGGTCGCCGCCCGCCGCGGCCGCGCCGGCGCCGCCGGCGCCTCCGCTGGCGCTCGAGGGGGTCGAGGCACTTGCGGTCGGCGATCTGCCGCTAAAGCCGGCAGGGCTGCTGTCGATGTCGCACTGTAGCGCAAGCGGTAACTCCGGCGCGCCGATCGTCTTTTGCCAGCCGGCGGCGCTGCTCGAGGTGACGGGGCGCGCCCCCGCCGTCCCCGACGGCGCGTGCGTCTGGCTCGGCCCCGGCAACGTCTTCGACGGCGGTCGGCCCTTCGGCACCATCACGCACGGCGACGGCTACACGCCCAAGCCGCAGCTCACGCCGCAGATGACACCCTCTGTCACGCCGGCCAAGCTGCCCGCGATGATCCCCTCCCTCGTCCTTCCTCCCGGCAGCCCGATGGGAAGGTGACGAGCGGCCGCTGGCCGCCCGGCCAGGTTCCGACGCGCACTAAGCCCTTCCCCGTCGGTCAGAGGAGCGCCGAACCGGCATTTGTGTCTGTTTGGTGACCGAGAGACGAGAGCATGAAGGAGAGAGCTTCACCAAATTGGCGAATGCCAAATATACGTGGTGCTTGAGACAATCTCGTTTCGGCGGACCAAGGGACCGGGGTTGTGTTGCACTCGAGGCCTCGGGCTCGGCCGCGCGGAGCGCCTCGCCAAACGCCTCGCCAACCGGGTCGCGGACCTCGAGCGGACGGCCATGACCATTCCTGTCGGCGCCGTCGTGGCGTGGGAGGGCGAGACGGAGTACTCGTCGGACGAGGAGTAGTCGTAGCCCGGTCGAACACCCCGGGTCGCGATTTTGGCAAGTGAATACGGGCGCTTTTTGACGATGAAATAAGAATCTACTGCCCGAGGGAAACACATAGACACCCACATGGTTGACCAACCCTAAGTGTGTGAGGGTCAGTGTTCACATTCACACCCCACTGGCACCGTGGCACTGTACAGTGTGCAGACCGACATACAGCACGCACAATGTAGCACTTACTAGTAAGCGCGCGCATCCCCCGCGCTCGCCCTCCACGGCCGCTGAGCGGCGCAACGCACATGCCTCCCTCGCGCGCGCTAGCGGCTCGGCGAGGTCGGCCGGCGCGAGCACAACCCCAAGACGATGCCGTAACGCGTAAGCGGGTGGCTGCGCCGCCGCTGCGCCGTCGGGGCGACGGTAGAGGCGGCGAGGGAGGCGGCAGGCTCGGAGGCGGCGATGAGGGACGCGTGGCTAGGGCGGCGGCGGCGAGGGCGGATGTGGCGAGGGCGGATGCGGCGGCGGCGGACTGGGCGGAGGCGGATCT
>NW_005200931.1:214212-216039 GCF_000372725.1 Emiliania huxleyi CCMP1516 | reverse complement strand
GCACCAGCGAGCTTTGGCCCTCCAACACGAGCGCGCGCACCCTCTTCCGCTTCTCCCGGGTACACCACGCACGCCCCATGGGTCAGCGCGAAATGGGCATGGGCGACGCCCCAGTTCGGTCGCGCCCGTGGGTAGAGCACGCGCCAGCAATGTGTGCACCGCTGACCCCGTCCCTTGATGGTCCCGTTGACCCCGTGCCCGCCTTGGGCGCAACAGGAGAGCCTCGGCATCATGCCCCTCTATGATGACGAGGACGCCGAGGACGCTGGGGACGTCATGTGCAAGGATGTGGCGCCCGCCGGCAAGCTCTCGCGAGACTCGCCCCCGCCGGGTGCAATGATCGAGAGGTTCTGCGAGACGACCAGGCGGAGTTGCGACGCTCCCGGGTCAACCTACCGGGGGATGCCGCGCCTTGTGCACCGCATCAAGGTTCGTCACGACGATGGCACAGCTGCTGAATATGAGGTGGATGAGTATGATCAGCAGCGTGGCGTCTTTGCAGATCTGCTCATGTCCCCAAAGGCTTCAAAGTGGCTCCTGGAGCAGGGGTGTGCATTCTGGAGTGCGCCTTCCATCACCGAGACCTCAACCTTCCAACCTTACCCCCTTCCCCTATCCAGGAGTAAGCACCCACTGTATGGTGAGGAGTTCAAGGGGGTACAGAAAGCCAAGCGAGGGCAGCAGATGAGGAAGCGCAAGAAGGAGGGCATCTCGAGCTGCCACGTCCCAGGCTTTGTGTTGCCAAAAGCGTCGAAAATGTCCGAAAAAAGCGTTACTCGTGTTTGTTGCAGCCCCACAGCCGGCGCGCGCTGCCAGGAGGCACCGCTCGCGTGTCGGCGGCACTCCCTGGCACCCAGTGAGTGCCGCGAACCGACCAGACCGAACAGGCTCGACGCCGCGCTCGCTGTGGGGCTGCAACAAAGTCGCCGCCGAGCGTGCCACCGAAGGCGTCCCGTCGGAGGTGATGGAGTTTGAGACCTGAGGCTGCGGAGGCGACGCCTGAGGTACCGGCCCGTGCACAGCGACTCAGCCGGCGACCGCCACGGGCTCAGGCGAGACTTGTCGACGCGTTCCGGCTCAGCTTCACCGTGGTCCTCGGGCGTCTGTCGACGTCAGGACCACCCATGCAGCTCGCGGGTTTGAGGTCGCAAGAGCCAAGATGGTGGCGTTTGGACATCCCAACCATCACACAAGACAGCCTGTAGGTGATGGCGGGACGGCGCAGTGTTTGTGGCACTCGGCAGTAGGCACCCGCGTCCCGCGGCACGGCCCGCTGTCGGCTTTCGCGGGCTGCGGAACCGGCCCCAGAAGGGGACGGTCCGGGCGAGTGTGGCAGCTCCTGCGCTAGTATGGGCACCCTCTATCACAACACTACTGATCCTGGTCATTAGAGCTGCCAGGGATAGCGTCAGGAGCCGGTAGGAGTCAAAACCTCTCATATTTGAGACATCGTGTCCCATATACTCGTGCAACAACCCACTTCGGCACGCCCCCCTCTTTGGGCCAAATCGCTGTCCAAAGTTCGAGTGATAGCCAAAGATACGCTTGACTATACGTTTCAACGAGATACACCATTATACCTTTCCACCGGTGTATCTTCGAAGTTTACGCGGTCCGTGAAGATACACCACTCTTCAAGAGATCTCTTCGACTGGAACCCGTGTATCTTCGTATGAAGATACACCGCTTTGACCTGGAACCCGTGTATCTTCGTATGAAGTATGAATGAAGATACACCGCTTCGGCGCGGAACCCGCATAAGTAAGGGCGTGCTAAGTGTTCTAAGAGCCTTACGTTTCGACACTGCGGTGCCAGCAAGGAATCGCT
>NW_005200931.1:213275-214112 GCF_000372725.1 Emiliania huxleyi CCMP1516 | reverse complement strand
GGTGATCTTGCCGCCCGGGAGGCACTCGGCTGCCGCACTCGGCCGGCTGCGTGAGTGCGTCACGATCCGCGGCGCCGAGGGCGCGAGGTCGACGGTACTCACAAACGGCGCCGACGACGCGTCCTTTGTGGAGGCGAGCGCAAAGTCGATCTCTCTCGTGGGGCTCACCTTGCGTGCGCGGGGCGGCGGCGAGGGTGTGGTCCGCGTCACGCGCGGCTGGCTGAGCATGTCGCACTGCGCCGTCGAGTGCGGCGGACCGGAGGGGGTGCGCGAGCTCCTGTGGACAGTGTCTCTGCACACCTCGACTTGCGAACAGGTGCGGCGGACTGGAGGGAGTGCGCGTGCTCGGCGGCGCGCACCTCTCGATGAGCCACTGTTCCGTCTCGGACGCCTTCACCTCTGGCATCCAATCTAGCAGACCAGCCCCCGAGAGGAACACGTATTCAGCCGTATTATCAACCGCATTCAGCCGTACTCAGCCGCATTTGCATTCGCTGTGATCGCATCCCTTGCCTCCACACCCTGACGGTCGCGTTTCTCACTGCAGGCATCCAAATCTCGCCGCGCGCCAGAGTCAGCCTCCAGCACGTGACGCTGCGCCGGAACGGCGGCGGCGACGGCGCCGCGTGCCCCGCCGGGCAGGGGGCGGTGCAGCTGCGCATCGAGTTCTCGGTGGCGAGGGGCGGCGGCGCGCCATCCAGCGGGGGCGGGGGCGGAGGAGACACGGGCGGCTGCAGCGGGGGCGGCAACGGCGGTGGTTGGCTTGGGGGGGGCAAGGCCACCTTGGGGGGGGCCAGGGCCGAAAAAGCCCCCGCAGAGGGGGGGACCGCGGCCCGG
>NW_005200931.1:190671-213069 GCF_000372725.1 Emiliania huxleyi CCMP1516 | reverse complement strand
CGCTAGGTAAAGTCCCCGAGAAGCTCAATGTATAATATCCGCCGTATTATGGTGTCGGGCAATCTTGCTATCCCCACCTGGCGTTATGAGAGGCGATACGGCTCGCGCTTTAGTGGCGCGCAATGGCCATTCCCGTGCCGTGGTGTTAGGCCTTGGGCGTCGGTGTGGGAGCAGGAGGTCTTGGTGGCGGCGGGCTCGGAGGCGGTTGCGATGGCGGCGGCGGGCTCGGCGGCAGCGGCCGTGGCGGGCTTGGGGGCGGCGGCGAGGGAGGCAGCGGTGACGCGGAGGCGGACTGGGCGGCGGCGGCGACGGCGGTGGTTGGCTTGGTGGGGGCAAGGCGACAGTGGGGGTGGCGAGGGCGGAGAAGGCGCCGGCAGAGGGGGCGACGGCGGCGGCGGGCTCGGCGGTGGCGGCGACGGTGGCGGCGGCGAGGGCGGCGGCGGCGAGGGCGGCGGCGGGCTCGGCGGCGGCGGCGGCGAGGGCGAGGGACGCGCCTGAGGTGCAGGGAGGGCGTCAATACTCACAGCACTGGTGGTTCGGCCTCTAGGAGGCGGGCGGCACCCGAGCGGCTGGCGTATTTTCCGGCCAGGCCGACGAGGGTGAAGGCGTCGATGAGCATCAAGCCGCCCGTGGGCCGCGCCAGGGCCGCGGCGGGTCCTGGCGACCCCTCGAGGGAGGCCAGGGTGGCCAGGGCAGCAGTCACAGCCTGGGAGGAAAAGTGCGCCGCCGACGCGCACTTCTCGCGCGGGTCATTCTCGGAAAGCTGTCGGGGGCGTGCGAAGCTACCGCCTGCGAACGGCCGGTTGGCAGACGTCATGGCCGGCATGTACGACCCTTAAGAACCCGCGTACGACCAGAAGGTCGGCTGTGAGGCGAGGCTGAAGGCAGCCCAAAAACTGGTGGATTTGTGTTGCTGACAATTGAGGGCGATCCGGCGTGAACTGACGGCAGGCAAGCCGGCAGGTGGGGGGCGGGGATGTGCCGGGTGGATCCCCAAGCGGGCGAGCCGGGCCCGTGCATAGTTCGGGCGCGGCGGGCGCGCGAGCATGAGAAAGACGCACCGACATGCTGGCGCTACCGGTCTCTTGTTGCCTGATTTTGACGATTCTCGTTGGACCGTCGCTCGGAGCGAAATCCCAAAACCTCTCAGCTCAAAGGGGGAATTTATTTGTTTGGGCAGTGTTCGACCGGGCTAGTAGTCGTAGTGCAGTGTCACGCATCAAGATACACACGGCGCTCCCTCTGAGATTTGATTGACATTGCCGAGATGCAGATGAGCTCGCCAGCTCGCGCGTAGGGTGCCCACAGGACCCAAAAGAAAATAGCTTTCCGACTCAAAAAGGGACGCACGAGGCAAATCTGATGTTGGAGTGTTCCAATAGGAGCGAGGCCTCTTCCGTTGGGGGACCGAGTGACTAGGAAAAGAGGGTTCCCCGGTTTGTCACGCGCGAGCACGAGCGTGACACTGCACTTGGCGCCGAGCGCCCGCGGCTCGGGAAGATTTCCGCCGTTCGGAGTGCTACTGGGCCCCGTTGAAGCTGGAAGCCGCCGAGAGCACCCATTTTTTGGAAACGACTCTTGAGCTCGACCCAAGCGGAAGTTTCCGGACGAGACTCAAGAACGTTAATGAGGGCTGCGAGACGGCACCGCGAGTGTGGCGCTACCATCGTTGGGATAGCTTCACATGCGCTAAAATGAAGGCGGGCATCGTGGTTGGATGCCTGCTCAAGGTGGTCGCGATGGCAAGCGATGACGAGGGATTCGCACTCAGCGTGACGAGCAAGCTCAGGGAGTTTACGGCGCTCGGATACCCTTCGCACGTGCTTAATGGGGCGATCGGGCGCACGTTTGCTAGGACGAAAGACGAGCGGCTCCTACGAGCAAGAATATGTTCGCACTGGTGAAGGCCAGGCGAGCCAAAAAAAGACAAAAAGACTCATCTAAGCATGTCGGAGAACCGTCCAAAGGCGGGTGCAGTCGACCAAGGGACATGATCTGTCGACAGCACGAATTTGTGATGGGACACCATCAGGACCCAACAGTGCGATACTTGGCTATCGCACTGTTGACGTACCGGCGGCTAAGGCCGAGTAGCCGGTGTTCACAGAGCTCTGTGAACACCGGCGAGAGATTTTTTCTCTCGACGTTTCTTCTGCGAAGAAACGTTCAAACACTCGGTGTCGAAACACCTCTCCGACGCGCTCGACTATAGTCTAGACAAAGCGTCGAAAATGTCAAAAAGCGTGTGTCGAGTTTGTGGCAGCTCCGCAGCTAACGCGGGCTGCCGGGACGCGCCGCTCGCGCGTTCTGTGCACTCAGTGGGACCCAGGGAGTGCACAGATCCAACAGGAGTGAGTAGGCTCGACGCCGTACTCGAGATGGAGCTGCCACAAACTCGCCGCCGAGCGTGCCATCGAAGGCGTCCCGTCGGAGGTGATAACGTGTGAGACCTGAGGCTGCGGAGGTGACGCCTGAGGTACCGGCCCGTGCACAGCGACTCAGCCGGCGACCGCCACGGGCTCAGACGAGACTTGTCGACTCGTTACGGCTCAGCTTCACCGTGGTCCTCGGGCGTCTGTCGACGTCAGGACCACCCATACAGCTCGCGGGTTTGAGGTCGCAAGAGCCAAGATGGTGGCGTTTGGACATCCCAACCATCACACAAGACAGCCTGTAGGTGATGGCGGGACGGCGCAGTGTTTGTGGCACTCGGCAGTAGGCACCCGCGTCCCGCGGCACGGCCCGCTGTCGGCTTTCGCGGGCTGCGGAACCGGCCCCAGAAGGGGACGGTCCGGGCGAGTGTGGCAGCTCCTGCGCTAGTATGGGCACCCTCTATCACAACACTACTGATCCTGGTCATTAGAGCTGCCAGGGATAGCGTCAGGAGCCGGTAGGAGTCAAAACCTCTCATATTTGAGACATCGTGTCCCATATACTCGTGCAACAACCCACTTCGGCACGCCCCCCTCTTTGGGCCAAATCGCTGTCCAAAGTTCGAGTGATAGCCAAAGATACGCTTGACTATACGTTTCAACGAGATACACCATTATACCTTTCCACCGGTGTATCTTCGAAGTTTACGCGGTCCGTGAAGATACACCACTCTTCAAGAGATCTCTTCGACTGGAACCCGTGTATCTTCGTATGAAGATACACCGCTTTGACCTGGAACCCGTGTATCTTCGTATGAAGTATGAATGAAGATACACCGCTTCGGCGCGGAACCCGCATAAGTAAGGGCGTGCTAAGTGTTCTAAGAGCCTTACGTTTCGACACTGCGGTGCCAGCAAGGAATCGCTGCGAGTGAGAGGTCGCCGTTCGAAACCTATAGCATACCGGGGGAATTAGACACCACAGATACGCACACACCGACGCCCGAAGTGCCAAGAAGGACGTCATTAGTACGAAACCTCAGAAGGCCATGGGCGCCGAGAGAACATTCCCCCGAGAGGACAAAAAGAAAGACTAACCCGAACCTCCTTCCCTGGTTCCCCCCGCCAAATGCCGCCGTTCTCGGGGCATGCTATCCTGTGTAAGCAGGGCAGGTGGGGAAGGGGGGCAGTCCCTTTGACTTATGTATCTCTGGGTTCTGTCTCTAGCGTCGGAGGCAAGGGCGAAGCTAAGAATATTTATTTTTTTTGCGTCTATCGTCCGCTGCGCTCGGCACACCGCGCGACCTTTTTTCTTTTGTAACGTGCGTGTACTCGTTGAGAGTTGTTGAGACACGCGCTGTGTTCAAAATTAATCAAAATATGCGCGCGTCTTCTGAGACACGCGCTGTCACAGTATGCACGGCGCGTCTTTTGAGACAGCAAGCAGCAACGCCAATAATCTCGGAGATGCCGCGCGAGCAATTCGGGATGCGCGGAGCAACTAATATGGACTCGCGCATCTTAGGATGCTCGAGCATACCGAATTGCTCGAGGGCACCTACTAGACGCACTCTAATCCAGAGACGCATTCGGTAAACAAAGATGGGGGGGTCGCGGGTCCCCCCCCCCAGATGTGTGTGTGCCACACTGTGTGGACCCCTAAAGCCTAATCGACACGAACGCTCAACGGGACACAACTCACAAGTGATCGAGTAAGCCATTTTTGAATACACGTGATGTTAGTACGAAAACAACGGCACTCCCGAGACAGCGATGTGTGGCTAATCTAGAGCCGGCTTAGGCGACCAGCAAGCACGCGCCGCCGACCGCCTTGATCTTCTTCTCCGCCAGCTTGGAGAAGAACTTCGCCTTGACGACCACAGGCTGCTTCGGCAGCTCGCCCTTGCCCAGCACCTTGTACACGCCCTTGCTCACGCAGTCGATGACCGCAGCCTTCGGCCCGCTGGCGTACTTGGTCCGCGTCTCCTCGGGGACCTGAGAGGGGGAGGGGGAGGCGGGGAGGTGACAACGGCGCGGCGGCGGCGCGGCGCGGCTCACTTGGGCGGCGCGCGCGCGGGGGTGGGGGGGTGGGGGGGTGGGGGGGTGGGGGGGGGCACGAGGAGGTGGGAGCCGGACGTCGACAGAGCGGGGGAGGGTGGTGGTGTGTGTTGGGTTGGGGGGGGGGGGGGGGGACTGCACACCAGCGTCCAGAGCTTGTCCAGGTTGATGGTGGGGCAAAAAAACTTCTGCTGCGTCTTGTGAAAGTACCCCATGCCAACCTTGCCAAAATAGCCCGGGTGGCTGCCCGCGGCGAGGCAACCGGTCAACGGCCAACGGCGGGGGGGTCGGGAAGGGGGGGGGGGGGGGGTGTACACTGCGGGCGGCACGGCGGCGCTGCCAGCGGCTCTTTCTTCCTGCCTCCCCTCCACACAGCCGCCCGTCCGCGTGTCCCCGCACGCGTCAAGCGCGCCCGGCGGCAGGGGCGCGCCGCCCGAAGAGACCCCCCCTCTCACGGCCGCGCGCGTCGAAGAGCGGGCGCGGGAGCGGCACTCACTATTTGTCGAACATGATCCGGTGGTGGTGCTGGCCACCGGCGTTACCGCGGCCGCCCGGGTGCTTCCGGTGCTTGCCTGCGCAAATAGGCGTGCCGCGCGTCAGTACCGCGGCGCACCTCTGCAACCCGCGCAAGAGGCAAGAAAGCGAGGGGGCAGCGGCTGCGACGGCGGCGGAAGCGGCGGCGCACCGATGCGGCCGTAACCGTGCGAGACATCACCGCGCAGCTTGCGCGTCTTCTTCACCTTGTTCTTCGGGGCGACCGGCATCGCTACCCCTGGGTGCGGGCGGCCGCAGCGGCGTCGGGGAGAGGCGGGCAAAGCAGGCGCCGTCTCCGTAGGCCCACGAGCGCTCGGCCGGAGGCGGGTGCGGGAGGGGCGCGTGTGGGCAGGGAGCGGCACAGCAGGAGGCGGCGCGGACGCGCTAACAGCCCGGGGGGGAGCTTTGGCCGCGCCCTTCGACTCACCCCACGATGCCCAAGGACAAAAAAATAGCTATGCCACCGCGTGGCTCCACGAGGCGCAGGGCTACCTCAACCACCCCAAGGGCGCCATCACCCTCGCCACGCGCTGCATCGGCGTGGGCCCTAACTCGGTGTGCATCTACCACCGCTCGAGGCTACCAGGATGCGTCCCGTGCGACATCGGCGAAGCGCGAGTGCCACGCACGCTGTCGCTCTTCGAGGGGGGAGGGGAGCAAGGGGGTGGGGGGGTCGGGGCGGTGGGGAGGGGTCTCGGATTTCATGTGGCTAAAACTTGCCTTTCGGGGAGGGGCCTCCGGCCGTGCTAGCGCAGTGGCGCCCGCTCTTTTTTTGGGTCCTGTGGGCACCCTACCAAACCAGCCTCAGACTCGGCTCAGGGCACAGGAGGGCCCCCGGGGGCCCGGGGGGCCAAAATTTGACGATTTCCACGGAGTTTTCCCGGGAAAATAGAGAGGAAAAGAGAGGGTGCTGAAGAGAAAAAAGGAAAGGAAAACAGACGGGCTGCGAGAGGAAAACCTCAATCGGATTTTTTGTTGTGTGTGGCACAGATCAGCGATATCTGTGGCTGCGCCGTGTGCCGTGCTGCCTGTGTCCTCTCGCCGACATGCCAGGCGCTCTCGAGGAGTGCTGCGCGTACTTCTGCACCGGCCTCTCCGTCTTTGGAGTGCTCGGTCTGGTGCGTGCGCCTCCCAGTTTCAATTCCCTGCGCACGCCGCTGTGCGCAGCGCGGCAGCGGCGGGGAGGTGGCCTGCGGTCTGCGCGCGTCTCTCAGTGCCCTCCGCCTCGCCCGCGCAGTTCTTCATGGGCTACACGCTCAAGTCGGGCAACCACTGGTTCCTCGGCGTCTCAAAGGCGCCGCGCGAACCGTTCTCTCTGCGCGCGGCCGTTGCACCCGTTCGCAGGCCACTGCGAAGATCGCTGCGTGGCGCCCTCGCCTCAGCCTCGGCCGGCGCCCCCGGACGCAGGAGGGGGCCGACGCGTCGGCGATGGCGTGCTTCTACGCGGGCGTAATCTATGCGGTGTACCTCTTCTATTGCGGCGCAAAGGCGCGGCGGCGCCCACCCAATACAGCCCGCACTCGCTGCCGCCGCTGCTATTCGCCTTCGAGCCGCTGCTGCCGATGACGCCGCGACCCACCCTCGCCGCGACAGGTGATGTCATGGTCGGGGAAAAAGGGTGACGGCAGCGAGGAGCTGATGCATTCGGACGTCTAGTCTACATGCGTCCGTGTTGTTGTATGCGCTGCGCAGCCCACCTCTTGGGCGCGGGCGTCTTTACGCGCCGCCGCCGCACCTCTGTCCGCCCGCGCGATGCGGGCTTGCGCGGGGCGGCTGCCTTCGCGCGCCGTGAGGAGGCAGGGATCGTCTCTATTTGTACGTTTCGTTTACCACGGGGCGGTGCCCGTGCCGCTGCCGGTCGGTCGTGAGTCGGTGTCACTCTTCGAAAGTCAATCGAGTGTTAACGGGTCTAAGTGTGGCTAGCCACGCTCTTTCCGTGTGGCGCGCGGGCGGCGGGCGCGACCGCGGGGCGGGTCGCGCCGTTTCATTTTGGGTTGACGTTGAGAGATGAGACTCTCCTCTTTTCGTATACGTAAACGTACAGTCTGTTGCGGTCTTCGCAGCGATCCATTAAGAATCGAGTTGCTTTTACGTGACGTAATATCTCGGACGAGTTGGAGTGTGTGAATGCGCACTCGCGCATTCGATCATGGAGAGGCACGCCCCTCGCTGGGCGTCACACTAAAGGGCCCACACACGAGTGTGAACAGGAGCCCCGCTCAAATTTTCTCTTCGCCTTGCGGCGCGCGCACTTGTCATTTTGCCCAAGTCTGCGGTGTTCTGGGCGGTGTGGATGGAGGTGTGTGCGTCTTCCTGTCATCCCAAGACTGCTGACTGGCGCATCGGTCCAGCGCTTCCTTATTGTCATTTTACCTAAAAATTCCTAGATCCCGGCTGACCTGGGGTGCCGGCCGAAGCTAAGAAACCACGGCGTGGGGTGGGTGCGGACTCGGGCCCGGTGCTTCGACGCAGCACAGTGTGCTTCGTGGTAGCATGAACTCAGAACGGCCCCCCGAGAGCGCCTCTTCGACGCCCACGGGTCCCGGGGGGTCGGAGGGGTTGCGAGAGGGCCCCGGCTATTTTTTGTTTGAATCCCGGAGGCCGTTAGAACATGAATTGACGTTCCCCACGTGCCCGTCCACAGCCACGGACAACATGCTAGCCCAGCAGGCCGCTCCCACCGCCGCCCGCGGCGGAGGCAAGGCGGCAAAGGGTGGCAAGGGCGGCGGCAAGGGCGGTGGCAAGGGTGGTGGTCGTGGCGCACCAGACCCGCTTTGCGCCGCCGCCCTCAACGCCCGATACTCGGTTAGAGCCGGCGGAGCGACGGCGGCAAAGGTGCGGCCGCCGGCGACCTCACACGGTGTCGAGCGCCGTAGAGACGGTCCCGAGAGCCGCCACCAGGTGTGCCACGACCGCGGCCGCGAGGCTCGTGGCGATGGATGCGCCAGACCCGCTTTGCGCCGCCGCTCTCAACGCCCGATACTCGGTCAGAGCCGGCGGAGCGACGGCGGCGGAGACACGGAGTTGCGGCCGCCGGCGACCTCACACGGCGTCGAGCGCCGTAGAGACGGCCTCGAGAGCCGCCACCAGGTGTGCCACGACCGCGGCCGCGAGGCTCGTGGCGATGGATGCGCCAGACCCGCTTTGCGCCGCTGCCCTCAACGCCCGATACTCGATCAGAGCCGGCGGAGCGACGGCGGCAGAGTTGCGGCCGACGGCGACCTTCCCCTCGACCACGCCGCCGACCCGTCGACAAGCACGCGTGGACTGCCATCGAGAAGAAGGAGAAGGAGGGCGGCGCATCCGGAGCCCGCGGGCGCGGCGTGGGCGGGCGCGGGCGCGGGCGGGCGCGCGGGAACCCCGCCAGCGGAGGCGACAATGCCTCTGGCGGCTCTGCAGGCGGCACGCGGCGCGCCCCTCGCCGGTCTCCCGCACGCTCCTGAGGGCCGAGAGGGCCGAGAGGCGGGGTCGGTGACCCGGGGGCATGGGCAGTGCGGCCCGCGCCGCGCGCGGGCGCGTGGCAGCCCGTGAGTGCCGAGATCGGGTCTGTGCTTCGACGTAGCATGGGCCCCCGGAGGCCCATCTACAGCAGCGGCGAAGTGAGCGTGTTTGTGGTGTTGGTGTGACGTCTGAGCTTGGATCTGTGACTAAAGCCGCTGACCACTGATGGATCCCCACCCGAATAACACACAGTGAGCGCCCCAGCGCTTCACTACGCCCTCCGCGCGAAATCGCTAGTGGTGCTTTGTGGCAGCACATTGTGCTTTGTGGCAGCACGGGTGCGGTGCCCGAGACCGGGTGGGGTGGGTGGAAAGGCTTAGAAACGGCGGCGTGCCGCGCTATCCTGTTTTCTTAATGCCCGCAACAGCCAGCCAACTGAGCCCAGGATTATATCCCCAGCTGGACTATAGAGCCAAAACACGTGATTCACCTCTAGAGCTCGCTCTCGCCTCCTCGGAGCCTCAGCCAAAATCTGTCGCTCCAGCGCCGTCGTCCGGGCCCACGGCCGGCTCGCCATCTCGATAATCACTCGCCCGATGCGCTCGGTCTCTGCTGACGGCTGCCGCAAGAGCGGCTGGCTCACGACAGCGTCTTGCCGGTTGTCGGATGGGAGAGTACAGGACGTCTGGAGTGTAACTGTGTACGTGAGATCGGTCTTGGTAACAAGCACAGTCGGTCTATCGAAGCGATGCACTCGTTTCCGTTGCCCTTCGAGCTTGACACAGAGCTCAGCGCGCCCTGCAAATTAGGAAGAGCCGTCCGGCAAGAAGATCTCGATAGGGAGCGAGAACCGTTAGAGGTGCTCCGAGAGGTATCAAGACTCCGTCATGACGCGGTAAGATCACTCCAAAAATGACCGCGCAGATGTCGGATCTCGTTGAGATATCTTGCAAAATCTGCTCTTCCCGAGCCGGCAGCACGCAGAGAGGAGCTTGGCCTGTACACTTTTTTCTCGCCAAGCACTCAGCCACACAACCAACAGCTTCTGGAGAGTATGCGGAGCGCAAGCAGCCGGTGATCAAAGGCGTGTTGCTGTCGGTGGCAGATTGCCAAAGGGACGCCGGCGCTTCGGTGCGTGGCTTCGTCACAATTTTCCACCGCTCAACTTGGAGGCAGTGTGTCTAGTAGAGTGCTACACCTATGACGGCGGACCTCACTGGGGCGCCGACGTGCGACGACGTCTGGGATCGAAAGACGAAACCGCGTCCCAGGAGCTCGTGCAGAGCGCGCTCCAGAGCTCTGTGGCGGAAAATTTGAAGGGAACGTGGTGGCTTCCCACCGCCTCTGTACGCACCAGCGCGCGGGCGGCTCGGACTCACCCTTCCCCCGCCCTCGCCATTGTTGGCTGGGCGGTGGGCCCCATCCGCCTTGCGGCGGCGGCGACACTTGCAGCACGAGCACGCCTCGTTTCGGCGTGCTCGACTCTCCATCAAGGGCCGCCCGCGAGGACACGCGTGCGGCCCGCTCCACTCGACCTGTGCCACGGCACGGCCGCGCGATCGCTTTCAGAAAAACTGGCTGCACGGCTGCGCGCCGCTGTCGTCCCGAGCGCCCGCCGCCGCGTCGGTCCATCGTGAGTGACAAGTAGAGGAGAAGACGATACACAGACAAGAGTGAAGAGAGCGAGAGCTTGGCACGTCGCACGGCGAATCGCGCGCTTCGTTCTCTCGAATCTAGGGCGGGCGTCAGAGACCGCGGCGTCGATTTTTTCTTTTGGAAACATCCAGAGGGGGAAAGCAAGCCAAGCCATCACTGACCGCCAAGGTCTGACCGCCCGCCTCTCTCCTCCCACCCACGCGCGGGCGCGGGGCGGGCGGGCAGAGCGCGCGGCTGCGCGCCTGGGCGGGCGTCCGCGCCACCCGCCCCCGGCCGGTCGATCTCCCCTCGAACCTCGCCTTAGCCTCCTCTACCAGCCTCCCGCACGAACCACTGTCAGCAGTGTCACCTGCGGCCGCCGGGTAACTTAATATTGCCTACGTCTTCTTCTCGCGCGCGCCGTCGGCTGTTCGCAACAAGCTCAACCATCTCTCGTCCACCAAGGTCCAAGGGGGCCAGCGCTCAGGCGTTGACAGCACCGCTTATACGCACCTTGCTCCCGCCTCTCGTTTCACAGCAGTCAGCACGCGGAACGCATCTCCATCGATTCGGTGAATGAATGAAGGGCGTGAACCGCGCCATCCTCCTCCGTCCACCGTGCAAAGCTCATCTCTGACAATCTCTGACTGAGCTCTACGCCCCCCCCCCTCTGCCCCCTTCTTCTCCCATCCGTTTCTCCTAGCAACCAGCTTAAAAACAGTACCAAGGTCCGTGCACAAGGGAAAACACGACTGACTCGCTGCCCCTACCTACCTAGCTAGAGCCGTAGCTGCCTGCCCCTCCCCGCCTTCCAGCTTCCTTGCCGCACGCACCGCGTACTTACTACTTACTTACGTACGAAGGTGGTACATACTTTTAGCTCAGGGTCGTCCCCCTGCACCCCTCCTCACAGTAGAGAGGTCTCCGTATTTATTTATTTGTTTATGCTCCCCCCGCCCCCCGGGGGCGGCCCGCCCGGCCCCGCGGGACCCGCCTCGCCGCACGCGCCCGGCGAGCAGCGGCGCGCCGCCGGCGGCGGCGCGCCGCCCGTTAGTCGAAGCCCGGCCCGAAGCAGCCCGAGCCCGAGCCCGCCATCTGCGCGACGCGCTCGTTCTCCGACATCTTGCTCTTCTGCTTTGGCCCGTCCACCCACCGCTTCCGCTTCTTCTTCAGCTTTTTCTCGCGGTTGCGCTCGAGCTCCTCCGCCGCCTCGGCCGCCTCCCCGTCCAGCGACCGCCTCTTGCCGCCGCCGCCGGCCGGGCCTGCGATCGCCATCAGCTGCGCCACCTTCGAGTCGACGCCGGGTGGGCGGGCGGCGGCGGCGGAGCCCGACGCGGCGGCGGCGGCAGCGGCGGCGGCGGCGGCGGCGACGCCTCGCACGACGTAGCGGCGCGAGGAAGCGCCGAGGCTGATCTCGGAGCCGTCGCGCAGCGGGCCGCACCGCTCGCACGGTTTGAGCTTCGCGCCGTCGACAAACGAGCCGTGGGACGAGTTCATGTCGAGCAGGTAGAGGCCGCCGTCCTGCTCACGCGCACCAAATCGTCATCGGGGCGGTCTTCACACCGGCGGGGCTGCAAGCCCCGCCGGCGGGGCTGCAAGCCCCGCCGTCTCCTGCGCGTGGACGAGCGCGGCGTGCACGCGCGACGCCGACGCGTGCTCGAGCTGCACGTCGCACCTGCAGCGGGGCGGCGCCGCCGACCGGTCACAAGTCGCGGCGCTGCTCTCCTCGTCCCCTCTCTGCGACGGGTTCGCACGTGAGCGAGCGGCCAAACGTGTAGACAGCGTGCTCGCCGATGGGCAGGCTGTCGAGCTCCTCGCCGCCTGACTCGACAGCTGGGCGGGTGAGGCGGCGACGCCGCACACACGCAGCCCGCCGCCCGCCCCGCCGCCGCCGCCTTTGCGCACAGAGAGAGTCGCGCGTGATGCGACCGGCGGCCCGACCGCAGCCCAATCTGGAGGCAAATCCGGCGCGCCGCCGCCGCCCGCCGGCGCCTACAGGACGGCGCGCAGAGGGCTCCGAGACGGGCGCCCCTCCTCCCCCGCCGCCGCGACCCCGCCCGCCTGCTGTGGGATGTACACGCCAGAGCGCTCGCCCGTCAGCTCGCGCTCGAACTCGGCGAGGCAGCGGAGGAAGCCCTCGTTCGGGTTGACGATCGGGCGGCGACCGGTGGCGAGGGCGAGCGCCTGCGCGCGGGTCGGCGGCGCGCGTCGCGGGCGGGAGGCGAGGGCGAGCGGCGTCGAGGGCGAAGGGCGAGGGGAAGGGCGGCGGCGGCGCTGGGCGGCGGCCTCGGAGAGAGGCGTCTTGCGCTCGCGCATCAGGAAGGCGAGGACGAGCGAAGCGGAGCGGGAGACGCCGCGAGAGCAGTGGACGAAGACGGCGCCTCCGCGCGCCTCCGCGTCGGCGATGAAGTCGCGAGCCTGAGCGGGGGATGAGGCTCAAGGAGAGACGGGTGGGGGCGAGACGGAGCAGCGGCCAGAAGCGGGCAGAGGAGGGCCCGGCGAGGGCGGTGGGAGGAGGGGGCGCGCGCCTTGTCAAAGTGCTCCTTGATGTCGGCCGCGGCGACGTCGCGCACCGCGCACCAGAGGTGCCTCACTCCCGCCTCCCGCACGGCTGCCTTGAGCGACGCGGGAGGGTCTGCCAGCGCGGTGATCGCGTGGGTGACGCCGAGATGCTCCTTGAGCCGCGGGAGCGCGACGGCGTCCTCGATGTCGCCCAGGTAGAGGAGGCCGGGCAAAATGCACGACGGGTACGCGGGCGGCCGCTTGCCCGCCTTGGACGAGCTGCCCGCCGCGGTCAGGAACGGGCGAGCCGCCGCAAACGCGGCAAACGGCTCTGCGAGAAAGAGGGGCCGCTTGGCGCCGGCGCCGCGGAGGGAGGCCGCCGCGGCGGAGGCCTGCTCCGTGTCATCCGCGACCAGCACCACCGTACGCCCCGCCCACGCCGCGCGCTCGGGCGTGGTGAGCACGCCATCCTCGCCAACGACGGCGTGGTGCGAGCCGCGGATGCGGCGCTCGGAGAAGCTCTCGACGGAACGCAGATCCAGGACGAGCGGAGGGCCGCCGTGCGGCCAGTTCTTGCGGGACTGTAGCTCGTTGAACAGGTCGAGCGAGGTGAGCCCTGCGGTGAGCCCTGTCGTCATGGCTGCGAAGAATACAGAATGAAGAATTCTAACCTGATAGAGAGAGGCCCACGAGATTGCCGAATCAGCATGTCTCTCGTCGTCTCTCTGCTCCTCGCTCGGCCGGGCGGCGACTCGGGTGGTGCGGAGGCGCCGCCGCTGCGCGTGCGCGCGCACGAGGCGGCGCGGAGCACGCCTGCTGTCGCCGCCACGGCCCGACGCCCGGGGCCGGACGTCGAGCCGGACAAACTTTTGGCGAGAGCAGACCGAGCATCTTCACCGAGCATCTTCGCACCGACCCGCTCACCTGCGACGAGCCGCGGGAGGGAGGCTCGTGTGATCCGGCCGGAGCGGCGGCGCGTGGCGCACACACGCCCCGCTCGCCCGCGGCCGCTGAGGCATCCCGGCGAGAGCCAGCTTTGCCCCCTCGGCGACATTTGCGAGGCTCACCTCGCCGCCGTGCTGCGGGTGCGGCGGTTGGCTTGTGCGGTGCGCGTGGCCGCGCGTGGCGCGGCTGGCCCCTGCCCACGCTTCCATATTTTGGGCTGGCTCGTGCACGCGCCGCGGAAGTGTGGGGAGGGCGGGGCGGCAGCGGGAAGTAAGGCGGCGTCCGGAGCGTCTGCGCCCGGCGGCAGCGGGCGGTGGGCGGTGCGCCACAGAGATCCGGCGAAGCGAGGGGCCGGAGGTGCCCAGTGTGCCCCGCAGCGGCGCGCCTGCAGAGAGACCTGCTTTTGACAGCCTGCGTATAGCACAATCGCAGCAAGAACGCACGCACAAGCAAAGTGGCGCGCCCAGAAACCTTCCCGGTAGTCGATGTGTGTACTTGTTACGTGAGAACAATTACCGAACTGTGGCACAACCGCGACTGCTGCCACGCCTTGCCTGAGCCGGCCGAGCCGCCCGCAGCTGGAGCTTCGATGCAGAAGGACGCTGCGGGCGCAGAAAGAGCCTCCCTCGTCTCTGCGTCGGAGACCTCGAGCGAGCAGGCCGTCAGCAAGAGCACAAAGACGGCTCTCCTGCTCAAATGGGGCAGTCTCGCCGTGCTGATGGTGCAAAACAGCTCCGCGTTTGTGGTGACGCGGTATACGCGGCAGGGTAAGCCCAACGAGCTGTACCTGACCTCGGTGGTCGTGCTCATGGTCGAGCTGATCAAGATGGCCATCTGCCTCCTCCTGCTGCTTCGGGACGCTCGGGGCAGGCAGCCCGAGCGACGGCTTCCCTCCTTCGCTTCAGACCCCGTCAACTCTAGAGTGTCGACCACGACTCCCGACACGGGAACACTGCACCTCATTCAGCCACAGACGCCGCAGCAGTAGATACCCGCCGGGCGTGTCCTCTGTCCTGGCCTGCCCCGTCTTCGCCGTCGCGCGACGATCACGCCGGTGTCAAAGCTTCCCATTTTCTTTTTTCTTCCTTTTTTTATACCTCGTAAAAAGGCTCACCCCCCTTGGCGCCTTGTCGGCGTTTAAGAGCCGTGCGCGTGCGAGTTTGTGTCGTTGTACAAACTGTCGTGCGAGTAGTTTGTGCCGACGACAGTGTCGATCGCCTCGGGTGCGCTGCCCACGGCCGTGCCCCACCACCGCACCGCTCCACAGCGAGATGCGGGAGCAGCGGAGACGGCGTCCGCAGCGCGTGCTGCTCCCATCGCACCCGGCTCCAGCCACCCCGGCCCCCGACTCCTTCACAAACCTGCACGCCGCAGCCTGCGCCGTGTGCTGTGTGGCGGGCAAAGTTTACACCACCTCATCCCCCTTCGCTGCACCTCGCAATGCTCCCACTCGCCCGCTGCACATCCTGGCTGCGGCGCATGCCTCTGCACTTCTGGCATACGCCACAGCTCATGCCAGGCTGTGTGCCATGTGGCACACACAACATCACCCAAACACCCACTGCCTCCACCGTTTCGTCGGAGCAAGGGTTCCTCCGCCAGCGTTTTGCCCACGAGCGCACGCCTGCACACTGCCGCGCCTCCGCCGTCGCCGTTGGGCAAGCCGCTCGCAACAATCTCATGCTATGGCTGTGCGACGCTCTCTGTGCCACACACACAACACCTGCCCCCATGCCCCACTTGTCACACACAGGCGTGGTGGGGGCAGCAAGCGGATTCCAATCTGAACATGAGATGGCTATCTTCAGATGTGCAAGCGCCCTGTACCCTACTCTTGACACCGCAGACGATTATTTCACCAGGGTTGCTCCGTTTCGTCGAGGCTGAAGCGGGCTGTCACTCGACGTCTTCGCCTCCTTTCTTACTGTTCCGTGGACCAACACGATTCGGGATGCCCCTGCAAGCCGACGCCACATCGTACTTCGGAAGCATCCAACCACATCTGTTGCTGAAAGGAACCTATTTCATTGACGTGTTTCGTTTCGGGGCACTGAGACAGGTACTTCGAGCCACCGCTGACTCCGCGGAACTGCAGGTCATCCAAGATTCGCTGCCGAAGCTGCCGATCTGCAGCAGGCTGCGAGACCTCGAGACCCCCGGCCGGTGGATCAATTGCTTCCATACGCCTGCACATTGGGGTTGCCCGGCCGCCGGATGGATCTGGGTTCCCAGTCACTGCCATTGGAACGCCTTTAGCCATGTGCGGGACGTCCAATTCCTGGTTCAAGGAGGGCCTCGACAGACTACACCTATCCTGTGGATTGCCTTCGCAGGGACTTCCAGGACCCGCGGAATGCACCACCGCTTCGTTGAGATGCTGTTTGGAAGTTCTCTGGTGGGCAAAGCGGTGCACCACTCGGGATGCTACGGCATTGAGGCTGCAGTCTGGGACAGAAAGTTGCTGGTAACGTTCACTGATCTGCGATATTATGGCTCCCCTTGCATCCCTGCAACGAACAGAGTGCAGACGTACTTGTATCATGGTGAGGTTGTGGCCCTATCCCGAAACTGCTCGCTGTACGCTGAAGCCCAGCAGCGGACGCTGTGGCAATGGTCCCAAGCGCGAGCCCAACTCAATGTCGTCGATAGCCTGCCAGCTAAGCCCGACGTATTGATCCTTGAGGAAACTTCAAAGTACCTCTTTGTCAGGCACCCTGGGCAGTCTAGCAGCTCCTTCAAGGACTCTTCAACCGCACTGACCGTGCTATGGAGGTCAGCAGGGACGTGGTCCTCCGACAGAAATGGCACATCTTTCAATTTTCGATTCGGGGTTCCGCCGAGGGATGCCAACCCACACGACCAACACAGCCCCAGGACGTGGATTAACATGCGATGGGAGGACGCACAAGCAGGCATGGTCGATCATATGTGTGCACAAATCAGCACACCCAACGCCCCGTTTGCTATCCATGCGCACGGCGGTGGCTTTCCCCGCGAAAGCCGCCATACTGGGCATTTTGATGGAACCATCAACGACATGAATGTGCAAATGCTGCTTCAAGGAATCTTTGCAGACAGTGAGGTGGCGAGCATCATCTCAAGTCGCCGAGAGGGGGGTCAAACGATGCCATCTAGTTTTCAATATGCCAGAATGTGTGCGCTCTCGTTGACCGAGTTTGCCTTGGGCAAGTGGAAGGATGCGTGGACCACTTTCAACCACACAATTGTCGGGAACACAGATGCGACCACACTCCAGCCGTGTTTCGACTATGATCGCCTGTGTGGCTGGGTGAAACGAGCGTCATTGGGCGGCTTCACAGCTGACGAGCCAATGGGAAATGTCACATTGGGCCAATGGGTAAGGTCGTCTACGGGAGTGTGTTGCCCCATCATTTCCGGTGTGATTGATACACGCCAATGTTAGGCCCTCCCCCCGCAGCTGCAACGCCGCCGCCATTGCTGCTGCTTTGCCTTGTGCCTCAGCAGAAATTTCGTCATGGCGCCAGCCCGAGACGCGCGCGAGAGAGGGAGCGCCTCCCCCTCTCCCAAGAAGCTGGAGCACTGATTGATCAGCTTTTCCCGCACGCCATAATGACATCCGGGGTCGCGCCGCGCTCAAGTGTCTCGTGCCTGATTCTCCTATTTTCTTTTGACAAGGGGGAGTCAGATCATAAAAAGACCGACTACTAGCGTAGTTCTCTGGTAGGACGGGAACGAGATGATAGTAGGGAGTAGAAGAAAGCAAAGAGGAGCCCTGCGCACGCACGACTCCGCAGGAGAAGCCCCTCCCCAGACAAAACACAAGGGAGAGGTGGGTGGGTCACAGAGAACTGTGGCCGCCAGCGACTGAGCCAGTCTCGCTGGCGGACGGAGGAGAACACAACGAAGGGCTGTCCGAAACACAATCACTAAGAGGGGACGTACGGACGTCCATCACTGGGATGAGATCGGGAGATCTGGCTGCCTCGAATATCTCCCGATTCCGCAGCCGCCCACAGGAGCGCCGCCTCAACACGGGGTCTCGGCTCTATCGAGCCATGCTAGCTCCAGCCGCAGCCCCACCCGGCCGCCCGAGGGTGTTCCCGCATGCAGAGAAGACCAATCCTGGGGGAAGTAACCTTCTCTGGTAGGACGGGAACGAGATGATAGTAGGGAGTAGAAGAAAGCAAAGAGGAGCCCTGCGCACGCACGACTCCGCAGGAGAAGCCCCTCCCGCCCGTGCTTGCGCAGCGCAGCCTCCTCCTCCCTACTCGCAAGCCGGGTAGCATGGTGGTGATTATATCGGGTTCCACCCTGCGGTGATTATATCGGGTTCCACCCTGCGGTGATTATATTGGGTTCCACCCTGCGGTGATTATATTGGGTTCCACCCTGCGGTGATTATATTGGGTTCCACCCTGCGGTGATTATATCGGGTTCCACCCTGCGGTGATTATATCGGGTTCCACCCTGCGGTGATTATAACGGGTTCCACCCTGCGGTGATTATATCGGGTTCCACCCTGCGGTGATTATGACGGGTTCCACCCTGCGGTGAGAGGCCCCCGGTTGGACGAGGTGCTGCCGATCGTGAACGGCCGTCGCGAGGATGGCCAGCTGGTCCGCCAGCGAGAGCTTAAGGATCTTTACACCATCCGAGACAAGGTCCGCCACCTCGGCGCGTTCCTTAATAAGCTCTTCGTGGGCATCGGCTTCCTGGAGGCAGTCCCAGCTGGTGAAGGCTTCACCATGAAGACGTGGTTTGAGTTCTACATAGAGCAGCTCGACCTCACCAGCTACTACACGCTCTATGAGCGAAAGTGCAATCACCTTTATCAGTGCAGCCGGCAGATGGGGGCCTTCCTCCGCCTCGCCGAGATCGCCGTGGAGAGCCTCAAAACGAGGTCGCACCCCGGCGAGGAGGGATTTGGGGCGCTCGCTCCCGAGGACTGCCAGCCGGCAAAGATCCTCCGCGGCCGAGTCGAAACTGCTACCTGGCGGAACGCGGCGGAGCAGCTTGACGAGGCTCCTATCAGGCCGGTCACAACCTGCGACGGAGATCTCTTGCCGTTGCTTTCGGAGTGGGAAAACCACCCGTGGGACAACCGCCAACCGGGTAAGCTGCCCAAGCCCAACCCAGCACGGCGAGGCGGCCCCTCCGCCAGCTGCGACGGTCGTCATGGGGGTCAAGTGGCAGCAAATGGAGCGGAGGTAACCTGCGCGTCTGGCCGAAAACGCCGCCATGAACAGCGGCGCGAGCGTCAGCGCTACCAGGGCGCATCATCGTGAGCGGTCGGGCAGCGGCTACACAGCCCGGCTTGTGTCGATCGTCAAGATATCAATGGACGCACTCAAACTCCATCGTGTCCGGAGGCACTCAAACTCCATCGTGTCTGGAGGCACTCAAACTCCGTCGTGTCTGGAGGCACTCAAACTCCACCATCGTGTCTGGAGGCACCATCGTCACGCGGCGGTCGGGTGGCGGCTACACAGCCCGGCAGCGTGTCAATCACATCGGAAGCTCGCGGCACCGCATAGCGGACGCGCGAGGTACCGTAGTTGCTGGTGTCGGACGCTCGCGGCACCGCACAGCGGACGCGCGAGGCACCGCCCAGCAACAGGCGACGGAAGGAGGCTCACGGCACCGCGCAGCGGACGCGTGAGGTACCATCCTCGCTGGAGACAGACGGACGCTCGCGGCACCGCATAGCGGACGCGCGAGGCACCATCGGTTTCCATACACAAGCGGAAGCTCGCGGCACCGCATAGCGGACGCGCGAGGTACCGTCATCAACAGCGGCGCGGCGAGGCAACTCGGCGCGTCTCTCAAGGGTGGGAACCTCTTATCAAGATCGGCATCTGTTCGTCCTCATCTGCGTTTGCATCACGGCTGTATTGGCGATCGTCAACGCCATGACATAATCGCCATCATCCTCATGCCCAGCTTGCGCGTAGGGAGGAGGAGGCTGCGCTGCGCAAGCACGGGCGGGAGGGGTTTCTCCTGCGGAGTCGTGCGTGCGCAGGGCTCCTCTTTGCTTTCTTCTACTCCCTACTATCATCTCGTTCCCGTCCTACCAGAGAAGGTTACTTCCCCCAGGATTGGTCTTCTCTGCCTGCGGGAACACCCTCGGGCGGCCGGGTGGGGCTGCGGCTGGAGCTAGCATGGCTCGATAGAGCCGAGACCCCGTGTTGAGGCGGCGCTCCTGTGGGCGGCTGTGGAATCGGCAGATTCGACCTCAGATCTCCAGTATTCTCATCCCAGTGGATGGACGTCCGGACGTCCCTTTGTGTTCCTCTCCCCGTCCGCCAGCGAGACGCTCAGTCGCTGGCGGCCGCAGTTTTCTGTGACCCACCCACCTCTCCCTTGTGTTTTGTCTGGGGAGGGGTTTCTCCTGCGGAGTCGTGCGTGCGCAGGGCTCCTCTTTGCTTTCTTCTACTCCCTACTATCATCTCGTTCCCGTCCTACCAGAGAAATACGGGGAGAGCGAGAGGGGAATACGCGGAGATCGAGGGAGATACGCGGAGATAGCGCAAAAGTCGTCTAGAGTAGGGCTCCACCGAGACCGAACCCGCGCAGAAAGAACCCTCTTACCGGTGTCCATGGGTTGGTCCATGCACAAGATGTGCAACACATAAAAACTCTCAAGTAAATAAACTTGGTGCCCTCCAACTTCATGTCGCGAAGTCGTCTACACGTTGCCGTGTCTTTTTTGTGACTCACTTCACAATACGACCTATATCGCGGAACACGGCACTCGGCAGACTGAGCCGGGGCGGCTCTCCGTCCGGCGGCGCGCCGCCCAACGCCGGCGCGCCTCAACTGCGAGACCTCCTGTCCCTGGTTGGCCGCCAGCCTCATCGGCCGCAGATCGTTCCTAGTCTCTCTTCAGCCGCTGCCGCAAGAGCAGCGCGGGCACGCCTGTGGGCTTGATGCCCAGCGCGGCGACGAAAGCGTCCGCGATACCGGCGGCGGCGATGAGGCCCACCTCATGCACCTCGTTCTCCGAGCACCACGCCAGCGCCTGTAGGGCGGGGCCGACTCGCGCTCTCAGGCAATCGCTTTTCACGCTAGCGCCCTCTCCCACCCCACCCCTTCCCCGTGTGCGGACCTTTTGCTGCGCCGCCTCGGGCAGCCGGTCCACCAGCGCCGTGAGACCGGCCACCTGCTCCAGCCCTGCCAGCGCCGCTGGCGGCGGCACGGCGTCGTCGCTCTTAGCGGGCAGTGAAGAGGCCGAGCCGAACCCGACCGACGAGGTGGAGGTCGAGAGCGGCGGCGACGTCGCCACTGTCGCCGTCGACCCGGTCGTGCACTCGCCTCTCCCCACCGCCGCCACTGCCGCCGCCTCCTCGGCCGCCGCCGCCGCTGCCGCCTCCTTGGCGGCGCGGTTCTTGCCGCCGCCCCCGCGGCGCGTGGCGCGCCCGCGGTACGGCTGCGGCTCGCTGAAGACCGCCGCATCACTGTCGAGCCGCTGTGACCAAGGCGACGCCACCAGCGCCTCCTTGGCGCGCTGCTGCGCCGCCGCCATCAGCAGGGCCGCCGTCGCGCTGTTGCGGGCAACGGCGGCCGCGGCGTGCGGCATCGAGCCGTCACGCGCACGCGCGCACGGATCGGCGCGGCAGTCGAGCAGCTTGCGGCAGATGCGGCCGGCGGCCGCGTCGGACGACCACTGCGCCACGACGGAGAGGACGGGCAGCCCTTCCTGCGGCCGAGGCATGGCCGAGGTGCGGCCGAGGTGCGGCGGAGGTGCGGCGGAGGTGCGGCGGAGGTGCAGCCGAGGTGCGGCCGAGGTGCGGCCGAGGTGCGGCCGAGGTGCGGCCGAAGTGCGGCCGAGGTGCGGCCGAGGTGCGGCCGAAGCGGCCGAGGTGCGGCCGAGGTGCGGCCGAAGTGGCCGAGGTGCGGCCGAGGTGCGGCCGAGGTGCGGCCGAGGTGCGGCCGAGGTGCGGCCGAAGTGGCCGAGGTGCGGCCGAGGTGCGGCCGAGGAGCGGCGAGGAGAGCAGGCAGCATCCCGCTCCTGCGAGCGGGCGCACGATGCGGCCACCAGCTGCGGCGGCTGCATGCAGCCGAGCAGCATTGAGGCGGCCGTCTCGGCCTGCGGTTGCGTGGCAGCAGCGCGTCAACAGGGCGAGGGCGAGAGGCCGTGGCGCGTCGTAGGAGCGGGGAGTGTGGGAGGGGGAGGGGCGGCGGGGCAAGCGATGCGTCGGTGTGGGGTGGGCGGAGGGGGGGGGGGCGGGGGGCTGAGCCTGCGCGGCGGCGCAGAGCAGCAGCGGCGTCACGTGCCGCACGCGCGGAGGGCCGCTAACGACGTCGCAGCGCGAAGCGAGCAGCAGCTGCACCACCTGCCAACAGAGCGGCGCCGTGTTAGCAGCGTCTCCCCATAAACGGCGGGCAGCAGCTGCAGCGCCGGCAAGTGCGACTCGCCACGCAGCAGCGCCAAGTGCAGCGGCGGCCAGCCGCACTGCGAACCCTCGCCCACGCGCGTGCTCGGCAGCCGCAGCGCGGCGAGCACGCCGCTCGGGTCGGCTGGCACGCGGTACACGGCGGCGCCTACATCTCGGGGGCCTCGGCTGACCTTGGCGGATCTCGGCTCGGCCGGCGCGGCGGCAGACGGGAGGCGCCGAGCGGCGTGAAATGCGACGCCTCGGTGCTGAGCACGAGCTCCTGTCGCAGCGCCGCCAGCCGCCTCTCACTCTCACTCCCCCCCTCGGCGACGCCGCCGGCGCCGGCCCCCAAACCGCCGCCCTCGCCGCCCTCGCCGCCCTCGCCTCTGCCGCCTTCGCCGCCGCGGCCGGCGGCGCGAGCGCCCTCCCCGCCGTCCGCGGCGGCGGAGGCGGCAGCGGCGATGGCGGCGGCGGCCCCCTCGGCAGATCAAACGCGCGCGCGGCTACCATCCGCGCCGCCTGCTCCGGGAAGGGGGGGGGGAAGGGGGGGGGGG